>NC_057725.1:75282371-75298547 GCF_004010195.1 Chiloscyllium plagiosum | reverse complement strand
ATTGTGCAGGAGTACAGTTCTGCTACTATTGTTGACCCACAGCACCTAATGGAAACCCAGACTTGAGCTGCTAGGTCTGTTCGAAGTCTGTCTTAATTAGCACGTGGATAGTGCCACTCAAAATGATGGAGCTTATTCTCAATGTGAAGGTGTGACTTGTCTCCACAATGACTATGCGGTAGTCACTCTTACCAATATTGTCATGGGCGGATACTTCTCTAATTGGCAGAATAGTAAGGCTGTGGTCAAGTATATAGTTTCCTCTAGTTGGCTCCTTCACCACCTGTGACAGACCCAGTCTAGCTGTTACATCATTTAGAATCTGACCAGCTCGACCAGTGATGCTGCTGCAGAGACACTCTTGATGGTGGACATTGAAATCCCCCACCCAGAGTACATTTTGGAAACTTAACACTTCAAGTGTTGAGCAGCATGGAGGAGTACTGATTCATCAGCTGAGAGAGGCGGGTGCATGGTAATCAGCAGGGGGGGTTCCTTTCCCATGCGTAAATTAACGCCATGAGACTTCATGGGATACGGAGTCACTGTTGAGGACTCCAAGAGCAATTCCCTTCCAACTGTATCCCATTGTGCCGCCACTTCTGCTGTGTCTGTCCTGCTGGTGAAACACGAGATATCCGGGGAAGGTGATGGGGAGTCTGGGACATAGTCATACTCACAGAATCATACCTTACAGATAATGCCAGGCTGTTTATTTATATTCACTGTTTCCTGCCAGCTGTCCCATTCTAGAAACATGGTCATATATTAGCCTCAATCCACTAAGATTTGATTTTGCAAACTAGGTTTGGCGATTTTCCAAAGTTTTCCTGAAAATCCAAATGTATTAGCTCCATTGCTTCTCTTTCATTTGTCTCCCAATCTGTTTCTCCATCATAATTCCCATTTCATAAACCTACGTTAATGTTGTCTATGCCCATTATTTTCACTCCCAATAATTTCTCCTAAACTACTTACTTACTCTGTTCTATGTTCTGTGTACTATGTCATTTTCCCACACCAGACTTGGTTTTCCTAGTATTGTTAGAGAGTTCTGTGAAGACAGAACTGAAGTCATAACTTCATAGTTCTGCCATTTCCCTGTTCCCCATTGTGCATTCTCTGGTTTCAGATTGTAAGGAAGCTGCACTTATTTTCTAATACTTCTCACATTTACATGATTTAACAAGCTGTTACAGTTCACTATTATAACCCTTGTAAATATACTCTTCAGAAACCGATCAATTTCTGCCTTCAGATGCTCAATAATTGACCTTCCCAACCATACTCTCACAGGAGTATAGATTCTGAGCCAAAAGATATACAGCACGATCTATATTAGTCCCACTTTCCAACACCAGGCCGGTAGCCAGGAATGCTATGACACCTGCAAGTGCTCGTACAAGCACTTTTTAACGTTTGTGGGGTTACCCATGCTAACTCCCCTCCTAGCAAATGAATTCCAGACCCCAACACCCTGTGTGAAAAAAACATTCTCTGTGTACCTCAAACCCTTCACTTTAAAAGTGTGCCCCCTTGTTCTTGACCCTCTGACTAAAAGGAACAGCTGCTGTCTATCCACCCTGTCCATGTCCTTCATTATCTTATCCTTCTGAATCACATCCCCCTCAGCCTTCTCTGCTCCAAAGTAAGCAACCCGAGCTTATCCAGCCTCTCTCCATAGCAGATATGCTCTATCCCAGGGAACATACTGGTGAATCTCCTATGCAGACCCTCCAGTGCAATCACATCCTTCCTGTAATGTGTCTCCCAGAACTCCACACATTATTCCATCTTGGACTAACCAAAGCCCTGTATAGCTCTTATAATCTACGCACTGCTTAATAAACGCTGCACCCAAGGTCCAACCTTAACTAGTCCATTACCCTGTCCAGTCACATTCAGGGATGTGTGGAGGAGGACACTCTGAGCTTCCTCGTGTGCTGCCATTCATGGAGTACTCCTCTGTCTGGTTCCTTCTTCCAAAGCGCATCACCTCATATCTATCAGGTTTACATTCCATCTGCCATTGATCCACCCGTCTGACCATTCCTTCTGTATCTTCCTGCAACGTAAGGCCTTCCTCCTCACTGCCAACCACCCGGCCAATCATTGTATCAAATGCAAACTTACTTATCACAACTCCCACTTCCTCTACTCACCCCCTGCAGATTCACATCTACACCATTTATGAATAAACACAAACAATAAGGGACACAGCACTGATCCCTGTGGTACACCAGGGAACACTGGTCTCAAGTCACACAAAAAGCCTTCTCCCAACCCCCTCTATCTCCTGGCACTAAGACAAGTTTCGTTATAACTTGTCTAGTTATCCTTGATACTGCGAGATTGTACTTTATTTTTCAATTTCCCATGTGGAACTTTGTCAAAGGCATTGCTGCAAGACTAAATAAGCGACCTCCTTAAATTCAATCAAATTCATTAGATGTGACTTCCCTCTGATAACGTCATGATGAATATCCCGGATCAAACTTTGCCACTCTGATTGGAGTTCAATTTTCTCCTTTGCTATTTTCTCCAGTAGTTTCCCTAACAATGATCTGACACTCGCTTGTCTATAGTTCCCTGGTCTATCTCTACCACCATTACTGTAAAGTGGAATCATATTAGCAGTTCTCCAGTCATCTGGCACCTCCCCTATGGTCAGATTCTAATTAAAATTTTCAGTCAGAGTCTTTCCTCCTTTGACCCCGACAACAGCCTGTGATACAACTCATCCAGACCGGGGGATTGCTCCAATTTTATACCAGACAAAGCCTCAAACCCCTGCTCGTATTTTACATCAATCTGTTCAAGAGCTTTCCAGTCCATCTTCTCGAATTCTGTACATGCATCCTCCTTCTCCCAAGTAAAACAGATGTGAATGTCTCATGTAACAATCCATCAATGTTCACCAGCTTCACACACAGATTGTCACTTTTGGTTTCTAATGGACACTAACTGTTGGCTGATAATTCTGTTCTACTTGTACGTGTAGAATATCGTGGGATTCTCGCTAAGTTCGCCTGTTTGCACTTCTCCATGTCCCTCTGTTATTCAGTCCCCTCGTTGTTTCTAAGTTTCACCATATGAAACCCAAGATCACAGGCTGAGTTTCCCCATCAGACAAGCTGGATAATACCTTTTGCAGTTCCTGTGTCGTCAGTATATTCTATCTTAGATTGGGACTCCTAACGGTACACAATACTTTAAGTTTAGTCTCACCAACACTCTATGCAACTGGTGCACGACATCTTCTACATTGCAATTATATTTACATGAATGTAAACCTAATTTATACCGTCCCATTTGCATATATTCTTCCCAATACCTTGCGCTTTAATTTTTCTTATGAGCTTACGTGTCAGTACTTAAAAAATTGCTCCTGAATCTCCAACTATACGTTATCCATTGGTTCTTCATTGCCTATGTCTACAAGAATCATGTTCAAACCATAACAAAAAATATTTGCCACTTATGGCTTTCGTTTCATCGATGTATTATCATACTTCCGAGTTTTGCCATTTCTTTCTCTATATCTAGCAGCACGTTCTTTGTAATAGAGTCCAACAGACACCCAACCACGGATGACAAGTTAACCGGTCTGTAGTTCACCGCTCTCTATCCTCATCCTTTCTTAAACTGTCGATAATATTTATAACCTTCACCTTATTCAGATTGGCTAAATGCCTTTCAGTAATGTGTAGGAAAATAACATGAAAATCTGCAATGCAATCAATATGTCGATTGCTGCTTCATCGGAAATTCTTGTATGAACTACATCTTGTCTGTCAGATTTATCAATACTCAATCCAGCTATCTTATCAATGACGACCTCAGCACTGATATGAATGACCTTAGCCTTTACTTACACAACTCCTATGGTCTCTTGGTATTTCTGGGATAATTTCTGGATGTTCTTCCTTGAAGATGGACACAAAAATTACTGTTTCTTTTCCCTGTGATTTGTCTGTTCTCTACAATAAATTATCCTGTCTGCACACTCACTGTTCCACATTTTACCTTGTTTTTGTTTTTATTTCATACATTGATAGAAGCTTTTTAGCAGTCTTTATGTTTTTCTTTTATTTGCATGCTTTACGCTTTTGATTTTCTTCTCAGTTTCTTGGCCATCCTTTACTGGGCCTTACATTTCTCTGAATCCACTGGCTTACTACAACACTTGGCATTTTTCTAATCTGCCTCCTTTGATCTAATAAGTAGATGAAGGTGGGGCTGATGGAATGGAAGGTAGACACATAGGAACGTTCAAAAGGGCGGTGCTAAGTTGGAAGTTTGGACTGGGTAAGATGGAGTTTGGGGAATTGGGGAAACTGGTGAAATCCACATTGAACCCTGTGGTTGGAAGATCCCAAGGCAGAAGTTTCCCAGCTCGGCGAACAGAACCACAACAACGAGCACCCTAGCTACAAATCTTCTCACAAACTATGAGGCGTTCTTCCTCCAGGCTTCTGGTGGTTAGGGAATGGAGATGGAGCAGGCCCAGAACCCTCATGTCCTTGGCAGAGTGGGAAGGGGAGACTTAAAGTGTGGAGTTGGTCAATGTGGTTGCCCCAGGGATATTCTCTGAAATGATCCACAAGTTGGTGTCCTGTCTCTCCAAATTAGAGAAGACCACATTGGGTGTAATGGGTGCAGTAGATGAGGCGTTCTATCTCCGTTCATTACCTTTCACTTTCAGCCCCACCTTCATCTACCTATCACATTCCCAGCTATCTCCCCCCTACCACACTCCCTTGGCCCACAAGCCTCATTCCTGACGAAGGGCTTATGCCCAAAACATCTATACTCCTGCTTCTAGTATGCTGCCTGTCAATGCTTTTCCAGCACAATATTCTTCGACTCTGATCTCCAGCATCTGTAGTCTCCACTTTCTCCTCACACCTTCATGGCTTGCATGATTCAGATTTATAACGGATACTTCAAATAAAACAAAAACTATCGTGTACTCAAACATTATAAAATAAAACAAATGTATTGTGGTCACTGTTCCCAAAAGGTCCTTTACAGCAACGTTTTCAATGAGCTCTTCTGATCATCCAACACCAATTCCTAAATAACCTGATCTCGAGCTTGGTGCTCGACATAATGTTAATACAAGCCATCTAACACATGCTCATGAAATCCATTTTTCCCAGCAGTAGCATTCAGTTGGGTGAACACAGCTTAGATATAATTTAAACAGTACATTATTACTGCAGTAGCCACAGACGTTATATCTCATTTTCCTGTTTTATAACATATCCAGCATTTGTATTGCAACTTTCACTTTGATATATAATTCCCATCAATGTTTGCTTCTCCTTGCTGTTTCTGAGCTCCACCTTATCAGATTCTGTAGAATCTGAGCGACGTGGGTTCTGGGTAAATTAATGTTAGAGATCATCTCGCCAAATCATTTATGCGCTTCTTCAGATCTTCTGTTATGCTGTGAAGTAGAGAAGGACAATGATCTTTCAACAATGCTGTGTATTTCCCGTGAGAATGCTCTAACCTAGGTGGGAACCATACACCTGGCTGATGAAGTGTTGCTGGTGCTGTACAGGGTCTTAGTGAGATCACATCTGGAGTTGTGTGTCCAGATATAATCTCCTCACTGAGGAAAGGATATTGTTACATTGGAAGCAGCTCAGAGATGGTTCCCTCAATTGTTTCCTGGAATGAAGGTATTAACCCATAAGGAAAGGATGACCAGGTTGAGTTTAGAAGAATGAAAGATGATCATATTTTTACATCGAACACCAGAAGGAGTCAGCAATAGAAGTCAATTACACAATAAATGGAGGAATCAATTCCACTTCTCCACCTTGATACACAGGAACAGCAGAAGGATATTCACGCCTTCGACCCTTTTACACAAGAACAGGACAAGGGTATTCAGCCCTGGAGCCTGATGTAAGGTTACAGGAGGAGGTCGATCAGCCCCTCGAGTCAAAACACTGGACTCAGAATAGGCCATGCTGTTCCAGTATCCTGTTACACAGCAAGAGGATCAGTCCATTCAGCCTCCTCAAGTCTCTAACACAGGAACTGGAAGAAGCCACACAGTGACTGGAGATTTGTTACATTGGGATAACAGGAGGTCATTCAGCGCCTCTGATCCTTCGAAGGGGAATTGGAAAAGGATACAAAGTATCTGAGGCAGTTTTTAATAAGAAAGTTGGAGGTAATTCAGATACGGGTTTGTTGTGTGAGAACAGGAGAAAACCAATCACTCCATCAGTCCCATCTCAGGGATGCATGAGGAGACTGGTTCAGTATCTCCAGCCAGTTATGGAAGAATATGTGAAGACCCATCATCCCCTCAAAATGTTACACAGCAACAGGAAGATTCCATAATCTCCCAACCCTCTAACACATCAACAGGAGGAGGTCATTCTGGCCATAGAGATGAGATTATCGGAAAACCAGAAAGACGTCAGCTGATTGAGTTTGTAGGATGATTAATCCATTCCGCCACACATCGCTCTTATGCAGCAATTGGAGCAGATCCCTTAAAAGCGTATGCGCATTAAACAGGATTTCAAAGAAAACGTAAAGATTTTCAAAAGGGAAGATCTTGTAATAACTGTATACATTTGGGATTAAAACGTAACTAAAAAACTATTGTAATTTAAGGCATATTATTGGAATCCGTTGTTGAGGACATTTTTAAAGTTAAACCACAATCCATCAGAGTCAATATGGTTTTATGAAGGATAAACCCAGTATAAATTGTTTGCTTGAGTTACTTAAGGATGTGACAAACAAGGTGGATAGTAGGATTCCTGGAGATGAAATGTCTCGTCTTCCTGAAAGCATCGGATATGTTGCTTCTCCAAAGAGTAAGTGGTAAGATCAGACAACATCAGTTTAGGAGTAATTTATTGGCTTGGATGGAGGATGGGTTGACCAACAAAATTCAGTCAGATGGAATAAATCTGTCATTTTCTTTTGGCAAATGCAACATGTGGAGCTCCAGAGATTTCAATACTCATGCCTCAACTATTTGCGTTCGATATTATTACTCGGTTCATGGATAGAAAATACTATTTTCAGAGGACACTGACAGTGGTGGGAAATTACTTCGGAATGAAGATGGATGAGATATAAAAATAAATATGGATAGGTTGGTTGAATAGGCCAAAACGTGGCAATGAAAATTAAAGTGTATAAATATGGGTTATTCAAGTAGGCCAGCGTAATAGAAAGGCAAATTATTATCTAACTGGAGAGAAACTTCAAAGTGCTTAGGAGCAGAGGGATATGGGTGTCCGCTTGCATATCACAGAAATGTGAGCACTGCAAATAATGAGAAATGCAAGCATAATTTCAGTGTTTATTTTGAAAATGACAGAGTAGAAAGGTAGGGTGTGTTGGTGTAGCTATGCAAGGCATTCACGACTCTGCAACTGGAGTATGGTTTCGGTGCGCTGACTTGTGGAAGGATGCATTTAAATTGGCGGCAATTCAGAAGAAGTTCATTAGATTAATTCCAGAGATTAAACATTTGTCTCATGAAGAAACATTGAGCAGTTCAGGCCTATATTCTCAAGTTCATAAGAATGAAAGGAGATCTCATTGAGATCTGCAAAATGTTAAGAGTAATTGTAAGTGTATATGTGCAGTGGATATATTTTCATGTGGCGCAATCTATAGCAAGAGACCAGAGGTTTAGGATTGAGAGATGGCAGGAAAGTGGAACAGAGGCCCCGATGACATCAGCCATGATTGTATTCAATGGCGGAGCAGAGATGACATCAGCCATGATTGTATTCAATAGTTGTGTTCGCCGAGTTCGGAATTTGTGTTGCAGACGTTTCATCCCCTGTCCAGTTGACATCATCAGTGCTTGGGATCCTACTGTGAAGCGTTTCTGTGATGTTTCCTCCGGCATTTATAGTGGTTTGTATCTGCCGCTTCTGGTTGTCAGTCCGTTGCAGTGGCCGGTATATTGGGTTCAGGTCGATGTGATTAAAAACACCACTTTAAAAAATGGCCAAAATAACACACAGCAGAGAGGACATCACAACACACTCCTGGGTTAGAAACCTCTCCCACAGACAGCTCACAGACACGGAAAGAACAATACTGGCCAAGGGACTCAACGACAACCACAGGGACGCCAAGACAGCAGACTTCCTAGCAGCACGAGAATGCACACTCATAAACAATGGACTGACAGAAAAGACACAGCAAACAGTGAGACAAAGTATCGTACCCCTGATAACAAGGAAAAGACAAACACATAACCTCAACACCAAGGAGAGGGAAGCACTAAGAAACGATAAGAACATAATCATACTACCAGCAGACAAAGGCAGAATGACGGTCATCCTGGACAAAGCAGAGTACATCCAAAAAGCGCAAGAACTACTTGCAGATTCAGCACCAGCAGATACCAAAAGACGGAGTTTGATGCCACCCCACAGCTCACCAATAGGATAAACAACACACCGAGGAACCTACCAAAAACGGAGAGATAACCTGGTTTGACCTATAGAGAATGAAACCTGAAAGCAACAACACCCCCTAGATTCTGTGAAATACCTAAAGTGCACAAACCAGATATCCCACTCAGACCCATAGTATCACTACCAGGGACACCATCACACAAACTTGCTAAAGAACTACAACAGAAACTGAAACACCTGATTAGCGGATCTAGACACTCTACACAGGAATTCTTCGACATCATCAGAAATATACACATAGCCAAGGAAGTAACTATGGTCTAATTCGGTGTAACGGCACAGTTCACCTCTATCGACAAAACCCTAGCCAGAGAAACAATAGCCAACCTGCTGGACATACAGAACAGACAACAAGATGGGGAACCAATCAACAAAGACGGCAAACTCAAACTACTGGACCTGTGCCTCACAACACGCTTCACATTCAACAACCAAATATATGAACAAATCAACGGCACACCCATGGGCTCACCCATCTCTGGACTCAGAGCAGAAGCTGTAATGCAGAGATTAGAACAAACAATCTTACCGCAAATGCAACCCAAACTCTGGGTCAGATATGTGGATGACACCTTTGTAATCATTAAAAACACAGAAATAGAGAACACACACCGGATCATCAACGCCACACCCACAGGAATCCGATTCACTAGAGAGGAAGAAAAGGACAACCAACTCCCATTCCTAGACATGATGGTACAGAGAACACCTAACGGAGAATTGATCACAAAGGAAGACAGGGAAGCCACACACACAGACCAAGTCCTAAACTACGAAAGCAACCACCCCAACACACACAAAAGAAGTTGCATCAAGACACTGTTCAAAAGGGCCACAACACACTGCAGCACACCAGAACTGCAAAAAGAGGAAGAAGAACACCGATAAAATGTATTCGCCAAAAACGGATACCCCCGCGAATTTCATCAACAGATGCCTAAAGGCAAGACAACGGAATGAGAACATGCCGCAACCGAAAGGACGAGCCACGATATCATACATCAGAAACATGCTTGAACTGACAGCCAGACTATTGCGACCATTAGGACTCATTACAGCAAACAAACCAACAGCCACTCTCAGACAACAACTCACCAGGACGAAGGACCCGATACCCAGCATGAGCAAAACCAATGTAATGTACAAAATCCCATGCAAGGACTGCACAAAACGCTTCATAGGACAAACAGGAAGACAGCTAACGATCCGCATCCATGAACACAAACTAGCCACGAAACGACATGACCAGCTATCCTTAGTAGCCACACACGGAGATGACAAGCAATATGAGTTTGACTGGGACAACACTACTATTATAGGACATGCCCAACAGAGAACAGCCTGGGAATTCCTAGAGGCATGGCATTAATCCACAGATTCAATCAATATTCTCATCGACCTGGACCCAATGTACCGGCTACTGCAACGGACAGCTGGAAGTGACAACCGGAAGCGGCAGATACAAATCACTATATATGCGGGAGGAAACATCACAGAAGCGCTTCACAGGAGCCTCCCAAGCACTGAGGGTGTCACCTGGACAGGGGACGAAACGTCTGTACCACAAATTCTCAGCTCAGTGAACAGAACAATAACAATGAGCACCCGAGCTGCAAATCTTCTCCCAAACTTTGTATTCAATAGCACTGCAGAAATGACATCAGCCATGATTGTATTCAATAGCGGAGCAGTCTCTCGGAACTGAATAGCCGACTGATGCTGCTCGTTCTTATTCAGCCCTTTTAATGTGTTACACAGGAATGGGGAGGACTCGTTATCAAACAGGAATCAGGCACTCCAGATAAATCAGTCTTAATTAGTTGGACAGGTCGTAAACTATTGAGTCATATTGCGACCACTGCTGGGTCTTCAACTCTATACAATCTATATTAATGATCAGTGGGATGGAACAGATGTACTGATACTGAGTTTGGTGATGTCCTTGTGATAAGGAAGAGATTAAATTATCAAGAGAGGGTGGAGAGTCTGCAAATATATACAGAGTGGTAAAAGCAATGGATAATCGTTTGGCAGGTGGAATATAACATTATATAATCTGTAATTTCATTTACAGAAATAATGGGAGTCAGTATGTTACTGAAATAGAGAGGGATTACAGGACTTAATGATGCTGGGTACTGGGGGGTTCACTAAGACCCGTTCAGACATGGGAGGTTTTGCTCCATCCCTGATCGTCTGCTCCTTGGTGCTCCAGGTGACGTCATGCAATATTTTGATGTGGTTGGTTGGTGATGCGATGATGTTTTGAAATGTGTATCAACGGGACGGTCTTCCTCCAAGATGCATTTATTCCTTTCTAAATGGACGATGGGAATGGCTGCCTGCTTCTGAATGAAGGAACTGTGGCTGCTTTCAGAACAGGGGTATTCACCAACATAATGTACGGAACATCGACAGACTATAACATTAATAGAGAGAGAGCTCCTTCAGTTCCTCTACCTCTCCCCATTGACATGCATACTCTGAAGATGTCATGTATACCGAAGGGAAGCCCACTGTACTGGGAAAATAAGGATACACCCGGCAATTCCCTGCTGTGGGAGAAACCTCATCCACCATATATATCCTCCATCACCGAATGGTGATATTGATGTTGAGATACTGGGAGATGATGGATATCACACCTACACCTGCCTGGAAAGTTCTGGATCATAGAAGCTGAATGAAACGTGAAAGCCACTGGCAGCACTGTCCTCCCCCTGGTATGAAGCTGCAGGTCATGTTCAATGAGGTGACATCATTCTGTTACCAGCTACTTGTTCAATGAGGATCTCCTCACATTCTGTTCCTGGGTTGAGTGGAGCTTGGGAAGCTGTTCCTGGAAAACCCGGGATGGATACAGCAGATCCCTTTCCCAACACACTCACAGTGTTGATCCAGAGCTTCCCCTCTCTGCAGCCTCTGCTCCTTTTGTTGTTCATGTTGCAGACCCAGATGCTGTAACTGCAGTCCACATGCTCCATTCAGAGTTGGGTCACCAAATCCTCAGTTCTCCCTGAATTTCTCAGGCAACTCACAACACAACCTCCAGCAAACCATTCCCAGCCCCTTAACTAACTTTTCAATAACAGAAGTCAGTCAGAGACCCCTCGGCTACAAGTGTTGTGGACCAGACCAGATCCCCGCAAAATATTTTAAGAAGGCTGCTTAGATCCAAACCTTTTCTTATTTTGAATATAAATGTGAAGCGTGCCTTACAGATATGTTGTGACTGGTCAAACGACTCGACATTAAGCAAAATATAATCTATTCAAATGCTTTAGTTAAAATACAATCAAAGGAAAGAATATCTTGGGAGAGCTTACATGTTGGAACAATTACACAAATAATAGATACCATACCTTCTTGGTTTACACCGCCTGGCACAAAGACATATTTAAATACAGATCCTTACAGCAATTTTCCAATCCAGGAGGAAACAGCAGCAACAGAGATCTCAGAGAAAAGCAGCTAGGGATCATGTATTGAAACTTCCAACCCTTCTGGGGTCCCCAGCTGCTTCTGAATGCTGCAGCAAAAAACAAAATGAGAAAGCCTGGTCTGGGAGAGCTGGCCACTGTCCCTCCATTGTTACCACCGTTTTAATGAAATCTTAAGGCTTTCTCAGTTATTTACTTAAACTGTTTTCAGACAGCAGTTCTGCACCTCTGTCTTAAAAACCTCTCCTCAAAAAAAGAACCCAAGAGAAAATAACCTTTTTACAGTGATAGTATCTTCGCGACTCCACCTTCAATAAAATGATCCATCAATATACAAAGATGGATTCATTTTAGACCTTCTAACCTTCCTCTATTAGCAGACTGAAATGCATGTATATTACATTGACTCTGAGCATACAAATGCTCACAACTAGTTTCGGTTTCAGTCATTTTACTCCTGACACAGAATGCCTTTGTCTTTCTTCATCCAAGTGTCCACAACGTGTCAAAATTTGGTATTTCTCGCCCTGTCACCTGTATAGTGTCAAACTGAATAGCAGCAATAATACGTTCAATCGAAACAGACTGGTATTATTCTTCCTAAATTTCTCCAAAACTTTAAGGAATCACGATCAGTGACTCAGAGATCTGTCTCTCTGGGATTTGTCTCAGGCACGTTATTCGCAATTTAAATGCTGAAATATTGTAACGCCAACACCAAGCTCAAGGCCTCCTTCCCCATTGTGGAATAAATCTGTTGATGTTTCCACTGGACACTCCAATCACACGTTACACAATGGAGCACTTCTCATCTCTCCAATAGTCCTTCTGACAGACATAGCTCCTCATGTCTCAGCATAAAAGAGTTACGTACTTCTGTACGTCTTAATGCTCTAATCTCTTTACCTGCTACTCCTGGCTTATGCCAGTAAACCTTACTCGCACAGGTAAATGTTTTAAGAAGATCTCGTACATTCTTCTCAATCCCTCACGGAAACTTTGATTTCTGAACACAATCATCATCATCAGCCATTTCAGCTTCTAATCTTGACATTTTAACGATCTGCTCTTCCACACGCGTTCTCACGACTGCAGGAAGTGAATTGTTGAACTTCTCCAAAATAAGAATCTCTGAGAGTGTCATTGGTTTGCTCTGTTTTAATACCCTTACCCACCTTTCAAAATTACTTTGTTTTATCCTTTCAAACTCAATGTGCGTTTAACCAGGGACCCTTGTTTAGATTCCTGAAACACTGTCTGTCAGCTTCTTGCCCAAGCTCATATGCACTTCAGATGGCTTTCTTCACCACCCCATACTGGTCAGATACCTCCTCTGATAGGGATACAAATACCTATCAGCTTTGTTTGGATCAACTAAATCCACGTGGTCACCGGCCACTGCATTGGTTTAGCCAGTTTCTCAAATGAAATTCAAAAGGCTTCCCCATCCTTCTCATCAAATTTAGAGAATGTCCGAATGTATTTAAACAGAATCTCATTAGGCCATTGGCTACTACAGGATTTGCTCAACCTCACAATCCTCCTCATCCAGCCTACCATCTACCTTGATCTCCGCCTTCTATGTCAACTTTCCTCTCTAATTGCTAACATTTGAAGTTGGAACTCTCTGCTTTTCTTCTCTCCTTTTCTCTCTTCCTTCTTCATTTCCTTTTCTTTTATTTCTATTTTTCATCATAATTCAAACTGTTTCAATTCCTTCTCATATTCAAAGTGCCTCATTTGAAATTGAATTCTAGCCATTTCGAAAGCGTCTGATGGCGGTTTCGTCAAATGTAATTGCAGAGCTATAGCTGAAATTATCTCTCATTTTTTCACAGACAAAAGCAAACCCAACTCCAGCTTGTCTGCCGTTTCCTACAGCTTTGCCTTCATTATCTTTTGTAAAACCCCCAACTTTACTTCTTCCACACCCAGAGAACTCTGAGTGATTGAAAGAATCTTTCTACACAAACCAGTGTTTAAACCAACCGAATTCAACATCCAGAACAAAAGACACTAACAGCTACCATACACGACCTTTGAACCCAATAGTCTCCCGGTGCATAATCTCCAGTGTCTGCATGAGCTTATTCTGGATTCTCTGGTTTCCTCCCACAATCCAAAGATGTGCATGTCAGGTGAATTGGCCATGCTAAATTGTTCGTAGTTTTCAGGGATGTACGTGGGTTAGGATCCTTTGTCGGGGTAAATGTGTAATATTAGGGTAGAGGAATGGGTCTGGAGGGTCCTCGGAGGGTCGGTGTGGACTTGTTGGGTCGAATGGCCTGCTTACACACTGCAGGGATTGTACTTCTAAATCCAATTTCGTATTATAGATTTAGAACCAGACAATAGTCCCCAATTTGCTATAGACCAACTAGACTGTCTCAAAATATTTTAAGAGGGTAACTTGGATGCCACCCTTTTCTTATTTTAAAGGTAGATGTAAAGTGGTTGTTACAGATGTGATGCTACTAATGATCCACCCATCATTAAGCAAAACACAATATATTTAAACGCTCTCATGAAAATCCATACACAATGAATAGGAATTTAGAATAATTTAACTATTGGAAACCTTAACTGAATAATGGATATAATACCTTCTACAAATTAACTGTTCCAATATACTAACATTCCATAAACACACCCCTTGGCAAAAAGGAACATTCAGACATACATACTTCATACAGTTCTCCAATCCAGGAGGAATCAGCATCAAGTCAGGTTTCAGAGAGAGTAGCATCTCGGGATAAGTTACGAGGCCTTTGTTACTGCTGTTTATTATAAACCTTAAAAGCGTCGTAAGTTATTTACTTGAGCCGTTTTCAGCAGGCAGTTTGGCCTTTAAGATCTCTTATTCAAAATAAGGAGAAAATAACATTTTTTTTAAAAGTGACAGCATTGTGACACAATTTAGATGCCTGGTCCTTTACTCTAGGGGCTTCCTCGTGCTACTGATCGCAAGGTCACCTGAGAGGGACAAATTCAGATACAGACCAAGTTACAAGGATGTGTCTCATAACGTCTGAAACACATCTGTCCATGGACCATCACATGGGACATTCCGGGAAGTGAACAACAGCCTGACAGACACCAGTTCAACGTTTCTCAGCTTCACAATGATTGCACTCGATACACTAGGGAGCCAAAAGCAAAGGCCAGGGAAAGATACAGAGGGACAGAAAGATTCACATTAAAGACAGAGACAGACAGTTAATTAACTGAAAAGATGTTGTGGAAATATGGGGAAACACACAGGGCAGTGGAACTAACTGGATAATTGAGATCTTCGACAGAAAACTTACAAGAATGAGAACATTGAATAAAGGAATTGTCAGATCTGCTGGAATGGTTTGTTACATCAAATTCTGAATCGGCTTCGCAGAACACCACAAGCAACATAAACTGGGACAAGATGACAGCCCCAGCATGGAGAGCTGTGCAGAGCATGCTCGTGTGTTGCTCAGTAAACTGCACTATCTGCCCAGCATAGAGAGTATTGCAAACTTTACTATCATATGCTAACTATACTCGCATCAGATTACTGCCTACAATGGGAAGATTTGCTGCGTGTGTGTGTTCATCAGAAACTGAGGGACAATGCGTGTCTGTGCGCGCGATAGGCGTAGTTGAATGCGAAACTCATTGTTTGAGAAGGAACGCACATGGAGGAAATTATTTTAAATAAGAACAACTGGCAGGCTTTTTGTTAATCGACAGAGAGAGAACGCGAGAGGTTTCATGGACAGATGAGATAAAGTGTTTGAGAATGTCAAAATAAAGACATTGCAAGACACAACAGCAATATGCATCGGCGTGCACATGAATGACAGAGGGATGGGGGTTTGGTGTGAGGTCGAATCAGACTTGCTTCGGCAGGTTTGAAGCTGGAGCGTCAGCGGCAGATTTTTGGCTGCCTTAAGCCTGTATTTCATAGCTCAAGGTTCAAACAGCAGATGGAATAAGCCAGTGAGATATATTCTGGAGTGGTGAGAATTTCAAGTTAGAAAAGATCAGGGCATGGTGTCAGGAATCAGCTCATGTTCAAAGGATCATCCACAGTTGTGACTTGTCTACTTCAGCCGCAGTTATTGGCCAGGGATGGGAGGGAAACAGTAGCAGGAAGTGGAGTTTGTAACCAGAACAATAGAGAATGATCTCCATGCTGTTAATACTTCAATAACAAGGACAATGAATCAATAAATTGTAGTTCTCCGCTGAAACTGAGTAGGTCAACATAGAGACCCATGAGTAAC
>NC_057725.1:75279167-75282044 GCF_004010195.1 Chiloscyllium plagiosum | reverse complement strand
GACAACGGATGAATGGGCACCGCACAACAATCAACAGAGAGGAGGGTTCCCTCCCAGTTGGGGAACACTTCAGTGGTCCAGGATATTCAACCTCGGACTTTCTGGTGACCATCCTCCAAGGCGGACTTCAGGACAGGCAGCAGCGAAAAGTGGCTGAGCAGAGGCTGATAGCTAATTTCGATACACATAGGGAGGGCCTCAACCGGGACCTTGGGTTCATGTCACATTACAGGTGACCACCATTGCACCATACACACACACACACAGACACTCATATACACACAAATACATACGGACACACATGTACGCAGGCACGCACACAGACACTCACATACACCATTTCAGGCACACACACACTCCCACACTCACACGGCATCGTCTCAGAGACTTAGACCACTCTACACTCATGCACACACATATACACTCTCTCTCACTGATAGTCAAACCCCCCACACCCCAGATACGCACACACACTCCCACGCTCACACATGCACCCCCTCACAGAGTTAAGACACTCTACATCAATACACACATATATACATTCTCTCTCACACTCACAAACCCCCCAACCCAGACAGACACAGACACACAAACCGACAAAGACCCACTTGCACACATATATGTTGTGGGATGAATTTGTACTTGCATAGTTACATAGTAGTTTGCTCAAAAACTGCACGAATTCATGTAAAGTTCTGAGCTCAAAAACTGCATGGCTTCATGTAATATTCTGTTATCTCAATTTTTAAGATTAGAATCAATCTGAACATCATGGCATAGACAGAGAACACAGGGGGCCAACACCTTCAACAGATTGTCTCGCTAAAACTCACTGTTACAGCTAACCTGAGAATGCAACATTTTTTTAAAAAAAAAGGTTTTGTGGTTTACACATGAAAGAAGTGAAACTATCATGGTATTCGAACAGATGAAAGACCCAACAGACAATCAAGGTATTTTTCAATGGATAATTTCAGTTACATCACACTGTAAATTTTTGCTATAAATTCTGTGCCTTAGAAGTGTGTCCTCCACTATCACCTGATGAAGGAGCGGCGCTGCGAAAGCTAGTGTGCTTCCAATTAAACCTGTTGGACTATAACCTGGTGTTGTGTGATTTTTAACTTTGTACATCCCAGTCCAACACCAGCATCTCCAAATCATGATTGAGCAAACAGGCTCAATTAACCAGTTCCACACATCACTTTTCATATAACTACAAAAGAGAACATTTACTGGGTTTGGATGTAATGGATAATAAAAAATGGAATATACCATAAATCTTTAAATCTATTTTTAAACTTGGATATGAGAGTATTAACAGAACACTGCAGGGTCTATATATGTTCCACTCAGTTTATGAAAGAAGCAGTTATAAAAGATCAGATCGGTTGCATAACGAAAACTCAGGTGGGCACGTTTCTAGATTCCTTATTGACCAGTGTGAGGCTGCTCCTGGTTTTAATTGCCCTGTTACCAAATCCTTTCATAATCTTGAGACAGAGCATTGAGACTGCTGCTCAGCAAAAGGCCGAAGCAATTCTGTCCCTATGTGCCGGAAGGACAGAGCTGAAAAATTGTTGCTGGAAAAGCGCAGCAGGTCAGGCAGCATCCAAGGAGCAGGAGAATCGACGTTTCGTGCTTTTCCAGCAACACATTTTTCAGCTCAGTCCTCCAGCATCTGCAGTCCTCACTTTCTCCTTGTTGGCAAAATGTGTCAATATTCTATATTTCCACCTTTTCAAGTAGCAATAGGCTAATATTGGCTGAATGGCCTTCTATTATCCCTCTTTAAGAGGCCCATCGGGACAGAATTGCTTCGGCCTGTTGCTGAGGAGCAGTCTCAATGCTCTGTCTCAAGATTATGAAAGGATTTGGTAACAGGGCACTTAAAATCAGGAGCAGCCTCACACTGGTCAATAAGGAATCTAGAAACGTGCCCACCTGAGTTTTCTTTATGCAACCGATCTGATCTTTTATAACTCAGTAACTCCTCATACAGCTGCAGTGACACATCTCTTTGTTTTGAATGATTCTGTTGGAAAAATGTGCTGAAAAATGTGTTGCTGGAAAAGCGCAGCAGGTCAGGCAGCATCCAAGGAGCAGGAGAATCGACGTTTCGTGCTTTTCCAGCAACACATTTTTCAGCACATTTTGCCAACAGAATCATTCAAAACAAACAGATGTGTCACTGCAGCTGTATGAGGTGTTACTGAGTGGGCACCAGGAATATATTATGTTGGTGGTGTTTCTGTAACTGAGAAGGGATGGACCTCCATCGGATACAGTTTAACGGCTGCTCGTAATCCACGGGTTGCTGTCTCATTTAATGTCTCGGGTCTGTTACACAGGGACAGGAGGAGACCATTCAGACTTTCCAGTCTATTACAGCGAGCCACGAGGAACCCATTCAATCTCTCGAGCCTGTTACAGAAGGGCAGGAAGTGAATCTTTAACTTTCTGTTACGCATAAATATTAGTTTTAAATTAGTTGTGGAATAGGAAAGACCTGATGTAAACATTAAAGTTCTAACTTTGAACAAGGCCAATTTTGAAAGTGTTAGGCGAACCGTGTGAAAAGCTAATTGGAATGCCCTATTCACAGGTAAAGGGATGGTTGGACAATCCAAGGCCATCAAAACTTGGTTTCAGAGAGTCCAGAGCCAACGGGTTCCTATTAGTGAGAGGGGCAAGGCTGGTGGGTGCAGGGAGTTCTGGATGGCTAGATATATTGATGCTCTGGTCAAGGTAAGGAAGGAGGCATATGTCAGGTTAACAGCACTGAGATCAAGTAAATCCAGAGAGGTGTATAAGGGCAGCAAGTGCATAGTCAATGCGGAAATCGGGCCAGAAAAATGTGGACATGAGATGGCTTTA
>NC_057725.1:75274681-75278832 GCF_004010195.1 Chiloscyllium plagiosum | reverse complement strand
TGGAAACGCGCAGCAGGTCAGGCAGCATCCAAGGAACAGGAGAATCGACGTTTCGGGCATAAGCCCTTCTTCAGCAATGAGGGAAGTGTGTCCAGCAGGCTGAGATAAAAGGTAGGGAGGAGGGACTTGGGGGAGGGGCTTTGGAAATTTGATAGGTGGAGGGAGGTCAAGGTGAGGGTGATAGGCCGGAGTGGGGTGGGGGCGGAGAGGTCAGGAAGAAGATTGCAGGTTAGGAAGGCGGTGCTGAGTTCGAGGGATTTGACTGAGACAAGGTGGGGTAAGGGGAAATGAGGAAACTGGTGAAATCTGAGTTCATCCCTTGTGGTTGGAGGGTTCCCAGACAGAAGATGAGGCGCTCTTCCTCCAACCATCTTTCTCCTCAGTATTTAAAAAGTAAGGAAGAAAAACAGGTAACTATAGATCAGTGAGCCTGACGTCAATGGTGACTGAATTTTTGGAGGGGATTTTGTTGGAAAGGATGTATAAGCATTTGAAAATACAAGGACTGAAGAGGGCTTTGTACATTGGAGATCACGTCTCACTGACTCGGTGTAATCTTTTGAGGAAGTGACGAAGATGATTGATGAAGGTAGGCCAGTGGATGTTGTCTTAATGGAATTCAGTAAGGTTACCAAAATGTTCTACATGGTAGACTGGTTAGCAAGGTTAGACTACCTGGGATCCAGGGCGAACTCTCCATTTAGATCCAAAATTCTCTTGAATATTGGAGACAGGGCGTGACAGTGGACATTTGTTCATTAAACTTGGAGACCTGTGACCAGTGGCGTGCCGCAAAGATCAATAATGGGTCCACTACATTTTGTCACTTATACAAATCATTTGCATTTGAGTATATGAAGTATGGTCTGTAAGTTTGTAGATAATACAAAATTTGCTGGTGTAGTCGACTGTGAAGAATTATCTCTCAGACTATAATGGGACCTTGTTTAGGTGAACCGAGGAGTGGCAGATAGAGTATATTTTAGTTACATGTGAGGTGTTGCATTTTGGCAGACAGATCCACGCAAGACATATAGGTAGTGCCCTGTCGAAAGCTGCCAATGAAGGAGAACTCCATAGAAATTATCGAATCCCCCCATCGAGGCGACACCGAACCTCTAAACAATACCCCACTGGAAAAACACCTACCCTATCCCTCTACGCCTGCATTTCCCATGGCTAATCCACCTCCCCTGCACATCCCTGGGTACAGTGCGCAATTTAGCATGGCCAATCTACTCTTAACTGTATATCCTTATACTGTCAGAGTAAAACATAGCACCCGGAGGAAACTCACGCAGACACGGGGAGAATGTACAAACTCCACACAGCCAGTCATTCAAGGATGGAATTAAACCCAGGTCGCTGCCCTGTGAGGCAGCAAAGCTAGACTAGTGGTACAGGTTCTCTGTTCCTTGAAAGTGCTGTCACAGGTAGATAGCGCAGTGAAGAAGGAACTTGGTGATCTTCCCTTTATTGGTGCGTGCTTTGAGTCGAAGCATTTGCATGACATGTTAAATCTGTATAGGACATTGGTTTGGTCACTTTTGTAATATTGCCTTTAATTCTGGTCACCCTGCTGTCGGAAAGGCGTTGTCAAACTTGAAAGGGCGCAGAAGAGATTTAAAAGAACGTTGCAGGTGTTGGAGGGTCAGAGTTACAGTGAGAGTTTGAATAGGCTGGGGCTATATACAAGTGTTGAGGCTGAGGGGGGAACTTAAAGGGGTTTATAAAATCATGAGGGGCATAGATAAGGGAAACAGTCAATGTCTTTTCCCAGAATAGACGAGTCCAAAATTAGAAGACAAAGGCTTAAGGTGAGAGGAGAATGATTTAAAAAGGGACATGAGGGACAACATTTTCACACAGAGACTGCTGTGTGTATGGATTGAACAGCCAAAAGAGGTGGTGGAGGCAGGTACTGTTTCACCATTTAAAAAGCATTTGGATGGATATCTGCATGGGAAGTGTGTAGAGGGAGATGGGCCATCAGCTGGCCAGGCGGACGAGATTAATTTAGGATATTTGGCGGTATGGATGACCGGACCGAACGATCTTTTTCCGTGCAGTACATCTCTGAGAGTCTATTGACTCTTCAGTGTATAACACGGGAATAGGAGGAGGCTATTCAGCATCTGAATTTTGCCAATCGGCTTGTTTGCTCAATTACAGAGAGTCAAATACAAAAATACATCATTCAGATTTTGATGATGTTTTATAGAAACAGGGGAAAGGCCTTTAGTTAAGAAAAAGCTGTAAAGAATGTGAAGAGGCCATTCAGTCCCTCACCTCTATTCCACAGGAGCAGCAGGTGAGCACAGAGCTATTGGAGCCTGTTACTCAGGAGCAGGAGGAGGACATGTATTTTCACAAACTTGGGATCAGGAGACAGTCATTCAACTGCTTGAAACTGGGGCACAGGGACAGGAGACAGTCACTCAACTGTTCGAGACTTGGACACAGGAACAGGAGCCAGTTATTCAACTGCTCAAAACTGGGGCACAGGGAAATCTGGAGGCGAGTGAAGCCCCACGATCCTGTTACGCAGGAACAGGAGGAGTTGATTCAGTCCCCACCAGTATGGGACACTGGGAGAGAAGGGGAGTTTGCTTGGCACAAACAGAAATATACGATAAGTTGCATCAGTGGTCCATTCAATCCTGCCCCAACATTCACTAAGACACCGGCTGATCTGATGGTGATTCCCTCATTCCATTTTGTGGAGACTGTCCGCTCTGCAGCTCCATTTGATGGTCATGTTGCCAACACAGATGCTGCAACAACAGTCACCATGACTCATCCAGAGGCATGGGTCTAACCAGATGAGTCAGGATTGGAAGAGTCCAATCACAAGAATTAAAACACAAAATAAAGGCATTGCCAGATGTTTAGTTCTCTCACATTCGCAATCCAACTCACGTAACCAGACAATCCATTACATATTCAGGATGGAGCACTGTGTAAATCCGGCTAGTGTACAGCTGTATGCAACCCAACTATGTCCAGAGTGAAACTCTGTGCAGTCCACACCAATGCTGGATCTATAATACTGGACTAAATGTCCAGCGTGGGGAGCTGTGCAGTCCACACTGGTTCACTCATATATAAACCCAGATTGTTGCACTGTTCGGTAACACTGTGTTAGATCGCAGCCCAGTGTGGAGAAACTTGCAGCCAATTTTGGAACTGACAGGATGTGCAGTTCCTATTCATTTACAGCTCCATATCTTCACTGTGCCTTGACAAGGGGTGCTGCAAATGTGAAAGTCACTGTGAGGTTGAGATGTAAATGGAAACAATTTAAATACCAATAGGTTTGATTAAGGCGAGTATCACTCTAATATTTGAAGATGAAATAACTGAGATAATATCCAATGAGATTTTGGAAATGATACAAACAAGTAGGAGGGGGTGGTAATGTTATAGTGGTTGCATTATAAGCCTTCAAATAATTAATGGGAATTAGACAAACAAATATGCAGGGAGACTGGCGAGACTTGCAGGAGCAATAGGGTTGTCATAATGGGTGATTTTAATTATCCTAACATAGACAGGGACTTCCAGAGGGTTAAGAACTTAGATGGAACGTAATTTGTTAAGTGTGTTCAGGAAAGCTTCCACAAGCAGCATGTAGAGAGTCCTACTCGGGAAGGGACAAACTCGACCTACTGTTGGGAAATAGGGTAGGATAGGTGACGGAGGTAAAGTGAGGGAGCATTTTGGGAAAAGTGACCAGAGCTGTATTAATGTTAAAATAGTTATGGTAGGGACAAATTTGGTCCACAGATTCAAGTTCTAAATTGGGGCAAGGCGAATTTTCTTGGAATTAGGCAGGGGATTGCAGGGCTTGATTGGAGTAGTGTGTTTCCAGGTAAAAGGATCCCGGGCAAGTGGGAGGGCTTCAGAAGTGAGATAGCTCGAGTTCAAGGTCTGCATGTTCCTGTGAGGGTGAAGGGAATGTGAGGCTGGAAGAGAGAACCCTGGATGACAAGAGATATTGAGGCTCTGACCAGAAAAAAAGGAGGCGTTTCTCAAGTACAAGCAGCTGGGACCAAGGGAATCTCTGGAGGTACACAGGGGTTACTGGAGTTTCCTGAAGAAGGAAATCAGCAGGGCTAAAGTGGGGTATGAGATAGCCTTGGCTGAGCAGA
>NC_057725.1:75273371-75274603 GCF_004010195.1 Chiloscyllium plagiosum | reverse complement strand
AGAACCCTGGATGACAAGAGATATTGAGGCTCTGACCAGAAAAAAAGGAGGCATCACTCAAGTACAGGCAGCTCGGACCAAGGGAATCTCTGGAGGTACGCAGGGGTTGCAGGAGTTTACTGAAGAAGGAAATCAACAATCCGAAAAGGGGGTATGAGATAGCCTTGGCTGAGTAGATTAGGATGAATCCAAATTCAGTATAGTAAAGAAAAAGAATAACTAGAGAGAGAATACGACGCCTTAAAATCCAAAATGGGCATGCATGTGTAAACCTTCAAGAGATGGGTGAGGTCCTCAATTTCCCCTCTGTGTTTATCGTGCAGGAAGAGATCAAGACCTGTGATCTTTGTGAGGTTAGTTGTGGACCAAATATATCTAAGAGCACTGCACGAGGCGAGAGAAGATAGTTCAGGGATAAGGTCCCGGAAGACTGGGCAGTAGCAAATGTAGTGCCCTTATTCAGAAGGTCTGCAAAGAAAAGCCTGGGAAGTATAGACCAGTAAACTTCACATCTGTTTCGGAAACCACTTGAGAAGGTTCGGAGATATAAGATATGCATGCATTTGGGAAGACAGAGTTTGACTTGGAGCAGTCAGCATAGCTTTGTGCGTGGCAGATCATGCCTGACAAATTTTGATAGAGTTTTTAAGGAAGTGACCAGGAAGGTTAACGAGGGCAGGGTGGTGGACATAGTCTATATGGATTTCAGTAAGGCCTTTGATAAGTTCCACATGGTAGGCCGCTCTAGAAGGTTAGATCGAACGGACTCCAATGTAAACTGGCAAATTGGCGACACAATTGGCCCTTCCACTTAACGTTATGAAGCAAATGGCTATGGTGGAGGAATGCTTGTCGGACTGGAGGCCAGTGACTAGTGAAGTGCCTCAGTGGTCGGTCCTGGGCCCATTGATGTTTGTTATCTATATCAATGATTTGGACCAGAGTGCACAACGCAAGGTGAGTAAGTTTGCAGATGACACTAAATTAGGAGACATCATTTACAGTGAGGAACGTTATAAGAAATTGCAGCAGTATCTTGATCAGCTGGGGAAGTGGGCTGAGAAATAGCAAATGGAGTTTAATATAGATTAATGTGACGACTTGCATTTTGGAAAGTCAAATCCAGGTAGGAGTTTAATGATGAATGAGAGGGCCTTAAGGAGTGTAGTGGAACAAAAGGACGTTGGAGATCAGGTGTGCAGTTGTCTGAAATTTGAGTCACAGATACACAG
>NC_057725.1:75195817-75270515 GCF_004010195.1 Chiloscyllium plagiosum | reverse complement strand
GTCTCACTCCCTCTTTCTGTCCCGCTCCCTCCCTCTTCAATAATCTGTGCTCATATACACCCAGTGCTCTCTGTTCCATCACTCCCTTTATAACGGTACGGCCTGTATTAAACTACCTTTCATTGTCTTTCCTACCAAAGTGTATCACCTCACACTGCTCTGCACTGATCCCCATCTGCCATACACCTGAACACTACACCAATGTATCACTGTCCTGTTCGAGTTCCACACTGTCCTCCATAGACTTCAGAGTTCTTCCAGGTTTGGTGCCATCTACAAACATTGACATTGTTATAGCATCACAGTCCCCATGAAGCAACTGAAATCCTGCCCCACTCACTAACGTGAGCAAGTGAAATACTGCTATATTCCCACGGACAGAGTCGAATAATGACATGCTGTCAATGGAGCAACAAAAATCCTGACACATATGAGAAAGAGTAGATGAAATATTGACAAACCACAGAGCAAGAGAAATCCGGATTGACTACACTTATCTATATTCATCAGTGTATAGTGTGATGAAGTTGAAAGTGTGTACTGTACCTTTAAGAGAGGGTGAATGCTGTTCTGAACGGAGAACTTTCCAGCACCTTTGATATGAGAGGATGGCAGACCCAGAAACAATATATTGCTATAGAGCTGGAGTCGGGTAATAAGCGGTTAAGAGAAAGAGGGTCCCAGAGTTGAGAATAGTTAATGTAAAATGTTCACTTACAGAGTGAAAAAATAAATTGATGTTTTTATTTAAACAGTGGAATTTGGGAGTTCTCTGTCACTCATATTTTAACAGTTTACGAGGTGAATTGAGCATTTCTTTATGTTTCATTTAAGTTCCCAGATGAGCTTCACGCAGTGTCCTAACAATTGCTGTGTGTGTATCTGTGTGTCTCTGTATGGGGCAGGTCTGGCAGTCTCTGTGGTGCTTAATGTTATGCAATGCCACCCTCTGCTGGCCTCCCCATCCCACTGCACAGACATTGGCAGAGGGTGAAAACCAACATGGATTCATTCGGTGGGGGTAGGGGTGGGGGGGAGTGGGCAGCTGCTCACAGCACCATCCAAACGGTTGTCTTATCCATGTACGGATCGAAATGTCCTTTAACCATTGTAACTGTCCCTGCTTTCACCACTTCCTCTGGAAGTTCACCCCACACACAAGCCAGATTCTGTCTAGAAAATTTACCTCTCATGACTTTTGTAAATCATTTTCCTCGCACCTTAAAATATCCCTCAGTTTTGAATCCCCAACTCTGTGGAAAAGACATGAGCCCTTCAGCTTATCTGTACCCCTCATTATTTTATAAACCCCTGTTATGTTACCCCTTAATCTAATACTCTCCAGTGAAAAAAGTCCCAGCATACCCATCCTCTGTTCAATCCCTCCATTCCCAGCAACATCCCAGGTTAATCTCTTCTGAACCCTCTACACTTAAAAATATCAAAGTCAATGATATCAAAGTGAACAGTCAAGGTATTTTCTAAGGGTTTGGGTGTCCAAAACTCGAGGACATAGGGTTAAGATGAGAGGCAAAATATTTAAAAGTGAACTAAGGGGCAGCTTTTTCACCCAGAGGGTGGTGTGTCTATGGAATGAGCAGGCAGGATGACCAAACTGGACATAGTATTCCAGAAGGGACCTCACAAATGTCCTGTACAACCACAACATGACATCCAAACTCCGATACTCAAAGGTCTGACCAATGAAGACATGTGTGTTAAACACCACACTATCTATATGAGATGCAAATTTCAAAGAATTATACCTGACGGCCTAGGTCTCTGTTCTACAACACTGCCAAAGGCCCTACTTTTATTTGTATAGATGCTGCTCTTGTTTGATTTACCAAATCCAATACCTCGCATTAATCCAAACTAGACTCCATCTGCCACCCCTCAGCCCAGTGTGTGATATTACCACCTCCTCACCTTCCCCGTTTAATTTTACAATACCCTCAATCTCTCCAGGAGGCCTGCACACTCTGGCCTTGATTTTCACAAAGAGCCTGAACTTGTTTTGCCTTGTGTGGTTAGAGGAAGGAGGAACAGATTGCAGACACGGTCAGTGGGGTGGGGAGGCTGGACAGTAATTAGCTGCCTGGTATCATTTCATGGTTTTAGGAAGAGGGCAGTCACACATGAGAATTGGGTAATATTGATCGGTACTCTGTGGGTAGAAATTATGGTCTTTCTCTGTCTCTGGTGTTCAATAATATGGGTTGGGATATCTGTTCGGCATGGACGGATTGGACCGAAGAGTCTGTACATGCTGTACATCTCTATGACTCTTTGATACTACGACCGTTCATTGGGCAGACTGTGTCTGCAGGATTTCTTTCCCTAGTATTGCAGACTACAGATAATAGCGATTAAAGATGTTCATAGTTAATTTCGATAGCATAGCACGTACCCTGAATATCCTACAGTTGAGACAAACATCTTGTATTTGTTTAACAATACAACGTGTTTTGTGTAGTTCTGTAATGGTAACCTGATTATAATAAATGCACACCAAGCTGAAAGCGGGCACTAAAATATGACCCAAAATTTGGGTATGGTAGTGTAGTGGGTAGTGTCCCTGCCTTTGCGCCAGTGCTCAGGATTTGATTCCAATTCCTGAAATTGTGTGGTAGTGTTACTAGCTCTGGACTAGAAGGTCTGGATTCAGGTCCTGCCTGTTGCAGAGGTATGTCACAGCATGTCAAAACAGGCTGATGAAGAAGCACACAGGGGAATAATATTACAGCTTTCTGGGTATTGCTGATGATGCTAGTGTCCCTATCTCGGGGAAAAAGGTCTTGGTGTAAAGCCCACAGAAGTGTCTCATAATACATTTGAACAAACTGATTAAAATGGATTTAGAATTGTGACCACATGGAGAAAGAAGAGGTGTTAGTATTGAATTTCAGAATTTAGGCCCGGGATAACTGAATGCACAGCTATTCGTGATTGGAGTCACATTTTCCAGCAGTAAACGTTTATAAAATCAAAATGCTCATGGATAGGGTGAGTAGTCAGGGTTTTTCCCCAGGTTAGGGACATGCAAAACTAGAGGGCCTTGCTTGAAAGTGAGAGGGGAAAGGTTTTGATGAGGTCTAAGGGGCGCGTTTTCATGCAGACGGTAGTGTGCGTATGGAATGAGCTGCCCGAGAAAGTGGTGGAGGCTGGTACAACCACAGCATGTAAAAGGCATCTGGATGCTGTCAGACCTGCTGAACTTTTCCAGCAATTTCTGTATTTCTTTAAAAAATGCATTCATTTTAACACAGGTATTCTGAATAAATTAAACATTTTGTTTTTTTAATAACGCAGGACCATGTAAACATATTTCAAATTGACCGAGACCATTCTCTGCGAACGGTATGGCTCTGTGTATGACAGCAGCAATGATGCACCTACATGGAACAGGGAATGTGATAGAGGCATAGTCTGGACAATGTACAAGGAGACCTCACATGGTCCAGCTTGGAAGAGGATGACATTACTGTGTGATTCAGTTCAGAGAGGGAGAAAATGTAATCTGCCTGAGAAGGAACGACCTATTGCACTCTCTTTCCTTCATTATTCCTCATCACAGCAATGTGTGCGAACTAAAACAATAAAGCTCTATAGGCATCGTTGCCATTCTTGTTTTTATAGAATCCCTGCAGAGTTCAAACAGGCCCTTCGGCTCAACACGTCCATACCAACCTTCCCAGACACGTTCCCCAATATTTACCCCTGACTAATGCATCTAACTTAGAAACCCCTGAACACTACGGACAATGTAGCATGACGAATCCACCTAACCTACACAGTGTGAGGAAATTGGAGCTACCATTAGAAGCTCACGCAGACATGGGGAGAATGTGCAAACTCCACATAGACAGTCACCCGAGGCTGGAATCGAACCGAAGTCCCTGGTGCTGTGAGGCAGCAGTGCTAACCACTGAGTCACTGTGCCACCTTTTGGGTGACCCGTGACCCGAATTCTTTGGAATGCCTCACTTCCGAATGCAAAGGGAATTCAGCCAAATCCAATTGTTCCGGGATAAAATCCTATTGCTCGCAGCTTGTGTGAGGAGAATAACTTCAGAAGCAGAATCACATATTGGGCAATCTCTCAATTTTTCCTTTTTGTCATGAGTTACACTAATATCTGAACAAAGTTTTCAAGTAAAAATATTGCAGAGATTTCGTTTATTGGTGTGTGTGTGTGTGTGTGTGTGTGTGTGTGTGTGTGTGTGTGTGTGTGTGTGTGTGTGTGTGTGTGTGTAAGGGAAATATTGATTATATATTTACAATACCCAAACCCTTTGCAGTTCTTCTTTCCACCAAAGTTTGAGTAACATTGCACTGGGTCATAAATGTGCTATTTTCGATGATTAAAGAAACTAGCCTGACTTGTTCCTAAAACTGACCCTAACCCAATCTGAGACAGATATCATTGGCCATATCACCAACCTGGTTACATTTAACATTTGTTGTGAGCAGTGGAGGGGTGGGACGAGAAAAGGAAACAGTGACCAAAGCCGGGGAACTATAGACCGGTGAGACTGATGTCCGTGGTGGGTCAGTTGTTGGAGGGGATTCTGAGGGAAGGCATTTAAATACATTTGGGAAGGCAAGGGCTGATCGGGGTATTCAAAGTGGCTTTCTGCATGCGATATCATGTATCATTAATTTGGTTACGTTTTATGAAGAGGTGACAAAGAAGATCGATGAAGGCAGTTTGGTAGACATTGACTATATGGACTTCAGCAAGGTGTTCATTTAAAGAACAAAGAAAATTTACAGCTCAGGAACAGGCCCTTCGCCCTCCAAGCCTGAGCCGATCCAAGTGCACTGTCTACATCTGTCGGTCAATTCCTAAGCATCTGTATCCCTCTGCTCCCCACCTATTCATGTATCTGTCCAGTCGCATCTTAAATGAATCTGCCGTGCCTGCCTCTACTACCTCTGCTGGCAACGTGTTCCAAACGCCCACCACCCTCTGTGTGAAGTACTTACCGCCTGTATCCCCCTTAAACCTTCCACCTCTCACTTTGAAAGCACTACCTCTCGTTATTGAATCCTTCACCCTGGGAAAAAAGCTTGTCTCTATCCATCCTGTCTATCCCCTTCATGATTTTGCAAACCTTAATCAGGTCCCCCCTCAATCTCCTTTTTTCTACTTAAAATAAATCTAACCGACTCAGCCACTCTTCATAGCTAGTATTTCATTCTGATTGGTAGACAGATTAGTAAGTTTCAGATACAGAAGAAGCTAGTCATAATTGGCTTGAAGGAAGAGGGATATTTTTCAGACTGGAGGCTTGTGAGCAGCAGTGTGCTGTAAGAATCAGTACTGCGATCACTGCATTTCATCATTTATGTAAAGGATTTAGATGTGAATATTGGGGCCATAGTTAGTAAGTTTACAGATGACATCAGAAAGGTGGTGTAGTAGATTATCTCAGAGTACAACGAGGCCATAATTAGATGGGACAAAGGGCAAGGAGTGACAGATGAAGTGTAATTTAGATAAATACGAGGTTTTGTATTTTGGGAAGGCAAATCAGGGCAGGAATTATACACTTAATGGTAAGGTCCTGGGGTGTGTTGTGGAACAAAGGGACCTAGGGCTACAGGTACATTGTTCCTTGAATGTGGAGTCGCAGATAGACAGTGGGGACAGAACACATTTGGCACATTTGCCTTAATCAGTCAGAGCATTGTGTATAGGAGTTGTGGTGGCATGTTGCATCTGTACAGAATGTTGGTGAGGCCACTTTAAGAATACTGCGTACAAATCGGTTTTCTGCAGAAATGACTTACACAGATGTTCCAGGAGTGGAAGGTTTGAGCTTGAGGGAGAGGCTGATTAGGGTGAGGTGTTCCTACCTGGTGTGTCAAAGGCTGAGGGGTGACATTATGGAGGTTTATAAAATCATCAGGGGCATGGATATTCTGAAAAGCCACGCTGTGATCCCCAGGATAGGGGAGTCCAGAACAGGAGAGCATCGGTTGAAGGCGAGAGGCCGAATGATTTAGAAGAGACCTGAAGGTAAATGTTTCACACAGAGAGTGCTGTGTGTATGGAAAGTGCTGTCAGAGGAAGTGGTGAAGGCGGTTGCAATCGTACATTTAAAAAGTATCTGAGAGGAGGGATATTGGCCAAATGCTGGCAAATGGAACTGGATCAGATTTGATATCTGATCGGAGTGAACAGATTGGACTAACGGGTCTGCTTCCGTACTGCATGACACTCTCATTTTATAAGAGGGATGATGAAAAATTCTAAAAGGACCTTTCAAGTCGAAATTCTCTTCACTGAAAGTTTATCATGCCTTCATGTTCACATTGATTGAAAGCTGCGTTAGTTAAATATTTGACAGAGAAGTGAGTAACGGATAATAGGATACAGAGAGGAAAGTGGAGCCGAGTCGACAACCTGATCAGCCACAATCTTAGTGCCTGGTGAAGAAGGCTCAAAGTATCTAATGACCCACTCCTGCTCCTCAGTCCCATGTTTCTGTGTTCCATTCAGCTCCTCAAACCTGCTAGACAGGAGCAGTTGGAGGCTATAACCTGGTTCACAGCAACAGAGGAGATCATTCGGCCCCTCAAGACTGTGCCACACTTTGAGGTGATTTTGGAAATGTAATTGGAAAACCCAGGTTGGGTAAGAAAGAGGCCCCTCATCTCTCTTTACAAAGCTTCCCTTCTCCGCAACTTGTGCTCTATTTCTTGGTCATGTTATAGACCAAAGTTCACTGTGAATCCAGCCCCCATACCTCACCCAGAGATGGCTCACAAAATCCTCTGGTGTCCCTGACTGCAACATTCAATAACAGACATTCATGAAAATAACACCCACTAACTTTCCAGTAACAGAATGGGAGTAGATCAGAAACAGGGGCAGGTCGTTCACTCCCCAAGCCTGCTTTGCCCTTCACTAAGATTGTGACTGATCTGCTTTCGGTCTGAAATCCTCTGTAATGCCCAATTCCTCAGGTACCTCACCTCTCTCATCGGTCAATATCCATCTACCTCCTCTTCAAATAATTTCAGTCATCTAGCTCCCCAACACTCTTGAGAAGAGAAATCCTGATATTCAACACCACCTGTTTGAAGAAAACCCTTGCTACTCCTCTATCATGGTTAATTGATATGAACAAAAGAGTTTGACACAAGGGTTCAGGTAAAAATGATTGGCCGTGATATCAAGGCAATGGTTGACTTTTGTTGACATCAAGGAGTTTACCAAAACTGGACTTAATGGGAATCAGAGTAAACTCTCCAGTGTTTAGAATCAAACATGGCACAAAGGAAGACGTTTTTCATCTCAGTTCTGGGTCAGCTCTCTGGGAGATCCTCAGGGTCGCTTCCTCTTCACAAACATCTTCAGCTGCTTCATCAATGTCTCACCGCCCCCACTCCCACCCCCACCCTCCCCACCATAAGATCAGAAGTGGGGATGATCACTGAAGATTCTACAATGTTCAGAACATTTTATCCCCCGTCAGCTCCTGAATTGGTCTGTGTCCATGTGCAGCAAGACCCATTGAGACGAGTGCTGTTAACGTGTCTGTAGCATTCATCTAACAGCACTGCCTATTGCCACAAGAAAACAAGAGTTCATTCAGCACCTAACGCTGGTTTCACAGGAATATGAGGAAACCATTCAGCCCATTGACACTATTGGAGAAGAATAGGGACAGCTGAAAATGTGTTTCTGGAACAGCGCAGCAGGTCAGGCAGCATCCAGGGAACAGGAGAATCGACGTTTCGGGCATAAGCCCTTCTTCAGGAAACGTCGATTCTCCTGTTCCCTGGATGCTGCCTGACCTGCGCTGTTCCAGCAACACATTTTCAGCTCTGATCTCCAGCATGTGCAGAACTCACTTTCTCCTCGAAGAAAAGGGACAGTCCATTCAGTGCCTCCAGCGTATTACTCAGGACGAGAAGGAGTCTAGTGTGATGGACCATACTAGAGACTCTCGAAAATGTTTGAAGGCAGTAGCCGAGACTCTAATGTTCAAAGTTTGGGAAAAGATTTGTAGCTCGGGTACTCGTTGTTGTGGTTCTGTTCGCCGAGCTCGGAATGTGTGTTGCAGACGTTTCGTCCCCTGTCTAGGTGACATCCTCAGTGCTTGGGAGCCTCCTGTGAAGCGCTTCTGTAATGTTTCCTCCGGCATTTATAGTGATTTGTGTCTGCCGCTTCCAGTTGTAAGTTCCACCTGTCCGCTGCAGTGGCTGGTATATTGGGTCCAGGTCGATGTGCTTATTGTGGATGAGTGCCATGCCTCTAGGAATTCCCTGGCTGTTCTCTGTTTGGTTTGTCTGATAATAGTAGTGTTTTCCCAATCGAACTCATGTTGCTTATCATCTGCATGTGTGGCTACTAAGGATAGCTGGTCGTGTCGTTTCGTGGCAGTTGGTGTTCATGGATGAGGATCACAAATTCCCAGCTCGGCGCACAGAAGCACGACATAGACTCTAATGTTTTCTTATTGTAAAGGAAATGTAAAATGTCTGTTACAGATGCAATTTGACTGGTCAAGCTATTCCGTGGTAACAAAACACCATTTATTTAAACACGAAAGATAAAATTAACCCAAAGAAAGAGGGATTTAGAATAATGTAATTCTATTGGGTAATTAAACAGAATAATAGACCTAGTAGCTATTACTCATGAACTAGTCCAACATAGGAAATTCCCATAAACACAGCCCTTGGCAAAAAGGAAAATTCAGGAATTGAAAATCGTATCAAGAGAAAAAAGCAGAGAGAGTCGCAGCGAGGAAACATTCCCTGAAGCGTCCAACGCTGTGGAGACCCTGATAGTTTGTGATGTTACTGAGAAACCAAAACCCAGTGATCTTAATTTGTGAGAGCTTTCCACACCCATTCAGGCTGCATTAAAATAAACCTGAGGTCTCTCTCGCTGTATACTCAAGTGGTCTTAACTAGCCAGCTTGGTAACAATCGTTCAATCTCTCTCTTAAAAGAAACCAGGACAAAAAAAACCTCTTAAAGCTACAGCATCATCACACTTGTCAGCACATCGAGCTGTTAAACAGGAACCAAGGGTAACCCAACCAGGCGCTTGGCCCTGTCCAATCGGATGAGGAAGAAGCCAGTCAGTCCCTTGAGCCACTTATACAGGAAGAGGAGGAAGCCATTCCCACCACAATGCACCTACACGAGGGCAGAATGAGGTAATTGATGCTGATTCCTGATGAATGTCTGATGCCCGAAACGTCGATTCTCCGATGCTGCCTGACCTGCTGTGCTTTCCCAGCAATCGACTCTCTACTCTGATCTCCAGCATTGGCACTCTTAAGTGTCTCCAGATTGCTGCTCTAACATGATGAACATTTGGAGCAGAGGCTGCACAGACAGACTGCTCCACATTGTTCCTCGTGCCTCCGTTGCTTATGATACACATGTTGGACTTTAACGTGGTTTTCTAGTTGTGAGCAGGGAAGCCATATGTCTTGTGTGAAGTCTCAAGAAGGCACATTTCATCTCCGAGAAGACAGTCTGGTGTTCTCTATGTAGGGCGGAAGCTGGTGGGAATGGATACCTGTTTCAGAAGGAAAGTATTGTGGCTGCTGTTGGGGATTGTGTGCAACCTGACGTTCAGTACGGGTTCACACGCTGACTGCAAAATAACATGGGGATAGTTAATTTAGGGATATGAACGATTAGGAAAGTCATGTTAGAACGATGAATGGACTCTCTAAGTTCAAATATTGCTGTTCTTGCTCATGTTGATCTTGTCTAGTGCACGTCCTGTGCAGTGTAACCTGTATGCCTTACTCTGTCCAAGTCTATTTCCACCCTTTGATCTGTCTGGCCATGCTTACTATGATCTGCCTTCACTGCTCATAAATAAAGTGTTTCCCTGTACTGATGTACATGTGACAATAAATGAAATCAATCAATCCTGGGTAAAGTATGCAATATCTCTCCCTAGCAATGTCTCTTTCAGAAATAAATGCATTTGATCGCTGCCACTCCTCGTGTTTCTGCGTCACCATTTCTTCATCTCTCACAGCTCTACAGATTAAACACTCAGCTTCTTCACTTTATTCTCATGATACCATCACCCGTGTCTGTGGTAAGGAGATCATTCCTTACAAAGGAGATCAAATCTGTAGAGAGTGCCCCGAATGCTCTCTCAGCAAGGTTCTATAACAGCAGGAAGATGGCTTTACTTATGTACTCGAATCATCTTACAATGAAGGACAGCATACCATTGTCTGCACCCATTACTTACACAGGGTTTGATTCGGAACAGTCAACATAGACTTGTGAGTGGGAGATCATGCTTGCCAAATTTGTTAGAGTTCTTTGGTGAAGTGATCAAGAAGTTTGATGAGGGCAGTGTGATAGACGGAGTCTCTATGGATTTCGGTAAGGCCTTTGATAAGTTTCCACATGGCAGGCTGCTCTGGAAGGTTACATCACGTAGAATACTGGGGGAACTGGCCAATTGGATACACAGTTGGCTTGTTGATAGGAAGCAGAGGGTTTAATGGAAGGATACTTGCCAGACTGGAGCATGGGACCATAGCTGTTTGTTATCTATGATTTGATTGAGAATGTACAAGGCATGATTAGCAAGTTTGCAGATGACACTAAAATAAGTGGTATCGTGATCAGTGAGGAAGATTATCAGAAATTGCAACAGGACCTTAATCAGGTAGGCAAGTGGGCCGAGAAATGGCAAATGGAATTGAATATATATGTGTGAGGTCTTGCATTTTGGAATCTCAAATCAAGGTAGGAGTTTCATGATGCATGGGAGGGTCTTAAGGGGTATAGTGGTCAGAGAGACCTTGGCGTTCAGGTGCACAGTTCTCTGATAGTGGAGTCACATGTAGACAAGGCAGTGAAAAAGACATTTGCGACACTGGCCTTCATCAGGCAGGATATTGAGTATGGAAGTTGGGAATTTATGTTGCAATTACACAGGACTTTGGTAAGGCCGCACTTGGAGTATTGTATTCAGTTTTGTCATCTTGTTATTGGGACAAAGTTATGCAATTAGAAAGAGTGCAGAAGAAATTTACAAGGACATTGCCAGGACTCAATGGTCTGAGATATATGGAGAGGTTGGACAAGCTGGGACCTTTTCTTTACAGTGTAGGAGACTGAGGGGAGGACCTTATAGAGCTGTATAAGATCATGAGGGATATGGATAGGGTGAATGCTCTCAGCGATTTCCAATGTTTAGAGAATTGAGGACGAGGTGGGATCAGTTTAAGGTGAAAGGGGAAGGAATAAAAGGCAACCTGAGGGGCCATTTCTTTACACAGAGGGCTGGTACGTGGATGGGCTGCCAGCAGACGTGGTTGAGGGGGGTTAATTATCAACATTTCCAAAGAATTTGGATAAATATGTGGATAGGAAAGGACTAGAAGGATATGGGCCAACTGCAGGGGAATGGGGTTAGCGTGGATGGACATTTACAAGGTAGAATCGAACCCCTTTGTTAATTAAACCCAAACACCCAGAAAAGCTCGCCTCACCTCGTAATCTGTTAAAATATGAGTGACACAGATCTTCTACATTCCACTATTTAATCAAATATTAGCAAGTTAGTTTCTGACCTTTAATAGTGAACACTAAACAGCAACTATTCGCAAATCCAAGCCCCGCTTGTCTTAGCTACTTACTATCTGACTCCAACTCTGTAAAGATGTGCTGTTCCAATAACCCACATATTAAACATTACAATTTCAAGATCAGACAGACTCTATCTTCCCCGCTGTGTTCACTCTTCCAGCTGCTGATCTTACTGGATCATGTTTTTTTTACTCCAAGTAGGTTTGACATGAACATGTATTTTTGATAGAGAGTGTTTAAGATAGCCAGTTAGCACTCCTGCTCGACATCAGTTACTGTGCCGTTGGATGGCAGTGACTCCTCCTCTAGTGTTCAAAATGCTGTGCTTATGTACTTCCCATGATACAATAATTCTCATAATTTGATTGATTTCCATGTGTACAAACAATAATATTCAAATTCCATTGGCTTCTGGTATCCCGAGCATTATTTAAGTCTTTGATTGCATTTGAATTGCTGTCAAAACAGCAACCAAAACTCAGGTTTCCATTTCCCAGCAAATTGTTACATTTGGAACAGCCTGACCTTCAGCTGGCATCTGTGGCTGTACTTTCTATTCAGCAAAACCTGTTCTGTCTTAACGTGAACAGACAAGCTTTCAACTTCATAACACCTTCCTTCTTCAGAAATAAAATGAACCAACAGAATGAAAGAATGGCTTCATTTCTTTTCCTCTAATTCATAATCTAATTATTATTAAATAAAAAAATATTAATCTCAGTTATACCATTCTGTACACATATATAACACTAGAATAAGTCAAATCTTATTTGCACTGTTTCCTTCAAATCCGCAATAACACATCTGCTATCACATTTTTCGGGCCCACGGCGTGTACATTTTGTAGGTTTAAAGTCGATAACATCAGACTCCAATGAAATGGTTACATATTTTGGTCTTAAATATCCCAAACTGTCCGAAAGGATTGTCGGTGTTGTCCACAACGTCTCTGACAATTTGTTTGTCATTTAAACATTAAAAATTGTCAGGCCAGTACGAAACTAAATCATTCTTTTTCAATAATAGAGATTTTGTATTTTTTTCTGGTGGATATTGCGTTTTTTCGACAAGTAGCCAATTAGCCATTCAATTCCATCGGCATCTTTCTGCATCCATGCATCTCCGACCACTAAATTCCTAGCATCAGACACAATTTTCAAGAGATTTCAAAATATTTGGTGGAGCTAAAACTGGTGCGATGATTAATCCTGCTTAAAATTCTCAAATGCCTCCTGGCATTGTTCTGCCCACCACAATTCTGTGTTCTTCTTTCGTACATCCATCAGTGGTGCCAAAAGGCTGCTGACATTTGGAACAAACTTATGATAGAATCCACTCAGTTCCAAAAATCAAAGGACACCAGTCTTTGAGGATGGTCGTGGAAATTCCTCAATGTCCTTCGTCTTTGTGTTCCATGGGATCAACCTTCCATGTCCAATATAATGTCTCAAGAACATCACCTCTAACTTCGCGAAATCTGTTTTCTTTAAGTTTTATTTTTACTAAGTTTGCTTCTTGTCATCGTTCAACGTGCTGTGCCAGCTGTAACATGGGAGATAGATAAGCTGCAGAATTTATACATCTGGCCACAACTTTGTTCCTGAGTCTTAAATATGGCTGGTGCATTGTTCATTCACATGACATACTCGATAACGTTTTTGTCATATCCGGTATCTTTACCAAATAGTTAAACTGACTCAACATTTTTTTTATTTGAAAGGGGCCACTAAACCTGGGTTTGAAGGGAATTCCTACCACTGTTGGCAATAATAATGCGTCATCCCCACGGGAAATCGTCAAAGATTTAGAGTTTTCATCTGTCACCTGCTTCACTCTGTACTGTGCCCTCTTCAGGTGCTGTTTAGCTAACTCACCTACTCAGTCTCATCTCTTCCTCACCTCACATACATAATCCAAGTGTGAGATCTCCAACTTCTGTCCTGTCAATTTACATTTAGTTAATTCAAAGGGCCTCACACTTCATTTACGAATATTCACTCAAAGGAAGTAAACGGAGTCGATTTATTTGGGACATCTCCAATGGCAAACAATTTAAAGGGACACCTTTATCCCAATCATTCAGGCAATCTTGACAGTAAGCTGTTAACATGGTCTTCAGCGTCTGATGCTAACTTTCCATGGCTCCCTGGGATTCAAAATGGGACAAACTTGATTGTGCCTACGCTATCCATGATTTACTTAAACAGCTGAGCGGTAAAATAAGACCATTGGTCTGACTGAATCTCACTGGGCAGCCCACAGCGAGTAAAGAAAGCTACCAACTCCTTCACCTGCCTTTTTGTCTTAACACTCCGTAATGGAATTGCCTTTAGAAATCTGGTAGACACATCTATTATGGTCAGCAAATATTGGTTTCCACTTTTATTTTAGAAAGGCGGGCTCCACAATTAACCATAACACATGTGAAAGGTTCTTTGGATACAGGAATTGGCAACAAAGGTGCTGATTTTATGACTGCCTGTGATTTACCTACCATTTGGCATGTATGACGGACAACAAAAATGAAACATGTCCTTGTGCATTCCAGGCCATAACAAATGCTCTTGTACCTTAGCCTGAGTCTTCCGTTCACCTAGGTGACCGTCTGCAGTTAGTTCATGAGCTACCCGTAACACTGTTTGCTCCCAGTAACACAATCTGGTGCACTTCGGCCCAGTTCCCTTCTGCACTAACCTGCTGTGGTCTCCGTTTTAATTTTAGAATTTTATCTTTAAATTAATAACATTTGACAATATGTTCTGATTCGTTTTCTGTGTGTGAATATGGTTGTAATTCCATTAGCCTTTCAGGACTAAACATATCTGTCTGGCCTACTGCATGTTCAGGTTTTGCTTCCTGCACGGTATCATCAAACAGGGTGTCAGTTAACTGGACATCAACTCCTTCGTCTTTTTCTTTCGTTTTTCCTTCCTACTGTAACTTATGACAGTGGGATCTTTTTACTACACAGTCTGGAAAAATTCCTCGGTAGTTTTCTTTTAACTCCTCAGTTCCCTAGTCTTCCATTGGCTTCTCTGCCACAAGGGGTGACTATCCCACCTTGGCTCCTACTAAAACGTTCCCAAGAACAAACTGTATTCCTGGAACTGACACTCTATCACTCACTCTCACTGTTACTTCCCCAACCTTGATTTGGCACTCCAACCTAATGTTACAGAAGGGAGTGCTTATTTTCTGTCCCCATTTCACAGATTATCACGCTCTTGAGTATCATGTCAGGAAGAGTGAAAATACTTCTATCACTTACTATTCAGGAAGAGTGAAAATACTTCTATCACTTACTATTAGAGGCTGAGAGAAAGTGAGCACTGCAGATGCTGGAGATCCGAGTTGAAAAGTGTGGGGCTGGAAAAGCACAGCAGGTCAGGCAGCATCCGAGAGATAGGAGAGTTGACGTTTCAGGCACAAGTTCTTCATCGGGAAAGTGGAGGCAAGGGAGAGGAAAGGGGACTAATAAATAAATAAGAGGGTGTGGGTGGAGCTGGGTGGAAGTTAGCTTGGAAGGCGATAGGTAGATACAGGTGGGGATGATGGTGATAGGTCGGAGAGGAGGGTGAAGTGTGTAGGTGGTAGGACAGCTGGAACCCTCAAAATATACAGCATCAACATTGACTTCACCAATATCCAAATCTCCCCTCCCCCAACCTCATCCCAGATCCAACCTTTCAAAGCAGCACCTCTTGAATTGTCTTAATTGTCCATCTTCCCATCTATCCATTCCACCCTCCCCTCCGACAGATCACTGTCACTCCCACCTACAACTTCCCACTGACCCTCCCGCCAGCTAAGCTCCTACCCTCATATTTATCTTTCAGCCCCCTTGTCCCCAAGCCACATTCCTGACGATGAGTTTATATCTGATATGCCAATTGTCCTACTTTTCGGATGCTGCCTGAACTGTTGTGCTTTTCCTCCACCTCACTTCTCAATTAGTAGAGACTGAGCAGATCCCATATGTCGCAAATTGTAACCTCCTGTCCTCCCCACCACCACCCCTCCGCTCTTTCTGAGTAAACGTTATGCACAGAGGCGAATTCTTTATAGAGATCAGGCACTGCCTCCATACACAGCCCCTGCCCAGCTGTGCACTTTCCTGCAGCTCCTCGGCTCTCCTTGGGGTCTCCTTTACCAGTTTCACTAATGCGACTGGCTAAGCCTCTTTTACCACAGCTTTTCCCAAAGTGTCTTCCTTCAATGCCCAGCACGGTGTGTCCCAGCTTACTGCAGTGAAAACAGTTTTTCCCAGTGCCTTCTTAAACCATCGGCACTGTAATTTTATGTGTTCCACTCCGTTATAGTGAGAACACCTAAGGCCTTTCACCACCTTTCAACCTCCTTGAGCTTCTTTTTTCACCTGTGGTAAAGTATTGCCAGTGTGCTTTACTCCATGTTTTACAGTGTCGGATCTCCTCTTCTCACAGGATGAAAGTCTTCCCACAATCTACATTGCATCTAATGCACCTGCCATTTCATCTAATGCACCTGCCATTTCTTCCGCGTTTTTCACTTCTTGAACTTTATTCATTCACATGAATTCTTACCATCGCTGGAACTGAGTTTTTAAACACCTCTAGCAGAATAATCTCCCATCGGGCCTCACAGGTCTTATCCATATTTAAGGCCTGCATCCATTTGTCAAAATGACTGTGTTTAATTCTTTCAAACTCAACATAACTCTGACCTGGTTCCATCTCTATACTTCTGAACTTCTGTCGATATGCTTCTAGTAACAATTCATAAGCAATCAAAATAGCCAGTTTGACATCTGCATAATCTCTTGATCCCTAATCTAACAGCGCCGCAAACACCTCACTAGCTGTGCCCACCAACTTAGTTTGAACCCGCATTTCCCACAAGTTCACTGGACACACCATCTGCCTCGTCTATATTTCGAATGAAATAAAAAAGGTTTTGACATTTTTCTCACCGAAATATGGCAATATATTAACATAGTTGTATCCATCCCAACATTCTCCATTTACCTTCATCCTGTTAATTTAACTTTCTTATCTAATTTCCAACTTCTGAATTTCAAATTCTCTCTCTTTTTTCCCTCTATTTCTCTTTCTCTTTTTTCTCTCTCCCTTTCTGTCTCTTTCTTTCTCTTCTGAGTCCAGTTGGCACATTTGCAATTTAAGTTTTTTTCTGTTTCTCTGATACAACAAAGTGCTTGACCAATTCCATTACAATTTCAGCTTTCGTTTTGTCGCTGGTTAAACCCAATTCTAATCTATTTGTTAATTTTAAAAGTATGCCCTTCCTCTGTCTTTCTAAATTTACTTGGCAAAAGTGGGAATTATCTTCAAACCCCAGAACATCTTTAGTAATGTTAAAAGTAAATTAATCTTTTAATATAACCAACCACAAGGAATCAAAATTAAATGCATTTTATGATCCTTTATTTGAAGATCTAGGTCACTAACTGCCAAGTGATGGAATCTGCTGGGACCTTTTGTACCCCAAATCTGTTCAAATCCCATACGACAAGCCCTCAAGCTGTTATGATGTCGATGTCGAATCCATCTGTTAATTAAAACCACACACCCAGAAAAGCTCACCTCGCCTTGTAATCTGTTAAAACATAAGTGACAGAGAATTCCCAAATTCAAGTATTAAAAGAAAAATAACAATTTATAAATATGCAAGTTAGCTTGCTGAGCTTGAATGTTTGTTTTCAGATGTTTCATTACCATGACTAGGTAACATCATCAGTTAGAGTCTCCGGTGACACACTGGTGGTGTGTCCGTCCTCTCTATTTATAGGTCTTGGTTTCTTAAGTTGGGTGATGTCATTTCCAGTTCTTTTCTTCAAGAGAAGGAAGAAAGAATATAAATTGACGTGTTTATTAATGTACTTCTGGTTAGAATGCCTCGTCTCTAAGAACCTTCGTGCATGTGTTTGTTTCGACTGTCCTAGGATGTATGTGTAGTCCCAGTCAAAGTGGTATCCTTCTTTGTCTGTATGTATGGAAACTAGTGATAGTGGGTCATGTCTTTTGCTGGCCAGTTGGTGTTCATGCATCCTGGTAGTACGACAACAGGACAGTTTGAAATGGAGGAAAAATGATTTTATATACACTGTTTAATTTGCGTGTTATCAGAAAAGGAAGATTGTTCAAAAGTGTACAAGACATTCTGAATGAACAACGGAGACACAGTTAACAAAAATAGGTGCAAATCATGTATAAAATTTATGAAGCATTAAGACATTATTTGATCCTCATCTGAAGTGATATGTTCCCCTTCTCTCAACTTTCCCCCTTTTCTGGGATTCCACACTCTTGTCTCTCATTCTTAATAGGATGTGTGTTATAAATCTTGCTTATGGTATCGCAACTTATTTCAGTTAATGCCCTTTCTACCGGAAATTAAATATATTGGCCTGCTGGGTTCTTTCAAAAGTTAGTGTCTGTCATATTATTGGAGAGAAAAATTCTGGCATCAGACCTAGTATTTGAACACATTACTCTGTTGTACATGTACTGTACAAAGGACCACAGCACACAGGAATTGACAAAACATTGAGGGATGTACATCTACTTCTTTGGATAATTGAGCAATGTAACTACAAAGACTTGTGGGAGGAGCTGGCCAGAGTTAATTGGAAAGTTTCAGATTGAGAGCATGACCCGAGGAGAGACCCTCAGCAGAAAGAGAATTTAAAAATGGAAGTATTTCCACATTAGAAACCAGAGTACGTCACTGAGTATAGGGCTGATGGGTGAACGGGTCTCGATGTGAACTAGGGGACAGACAGCAGAATTATTTTTCAGATATTGCAGGTCAAAACTGCATATTTATGTAGTGCTGTAAACCGCAGCAGCAGAAGAAGTAGACCTGCATTCAACCACAACCTGTAACCTTTTGCCTTGGATAATCTTCTCAGTCTGCCATTACCATCAACACGATCTATGGTTCAGTGACGAGTGTTGGTGAACGTGTCAGTGTCAGAACCACATGAACATAAACCTCATGCTAACCCATTAAAGTTACCTCACTTGACCAACACGTTTGATTGAAGCTCTGCAATTCTGCCACATTCAGTCATAAATGCTGATGGATGATGAAACAAATGACGGAGGAAAGGGCTGCACAAACATCCCCATCCTAAATAATGGAACAGTCCTCCATATCAGTGTAAAAGACAAGGATGTAGTATCTGCACCACCCTCAGCCAGAGGTGTTGAGTCAATCATCCATCTCACTCTCGTCATGATGCCCACAGAATAACAGATGCCACCCTTCAACCAATTTGATGCACTGCTCGTGACATGATGAAACAGCTGACCACAGTAGATTACGACAAAGGCAATGGGCCCTGACACCATTCCTGCAATAGGACTGCAGGCTTGTGCTACACAACAAACCATGTCCCTGTCAATATAGAAAATTACTCAGCTATGTCCAGTCCCTTAAGAGGAGTATAATTACAATCTGTCCAATTACCTCCCCCTTAGTCCCACCACGACAGACAATTGGTGGGAGTTCTTTTAGACAGAGCTGTCAAGCAGCACAGAAATAACATGCTCATTGTGGTTTCAGATATGTCCCCAAGTAGAGATGGTGCTGCTGTGGACGTGTCATTGGATTACTAATCCAGACCAGGATAATGCTCTGGCAGCTGGTGTAAGTTAAAAACAATTAATAAAATATCCAGATTTAAAATCTGGTACCAGTAATAGTTATCCTGAAGCCAATGTCGATTGTAAACAGGTGTTTGATTCCCCAATGCATTTAATTCCTTCTAATAAACGTTTGGTGGGTATTTGAAATAGCTAGGGACCAAACACTGAATCCTGCTATACGCTCGATCCTCTGCTCGAAACAAACATTGATTTATTACTACTCACTGTTTCCATTTAGCTCTCCCATTATAAAATCATGCCCTTCTGTTAGCCCCAGTCCCATAGGATTCGAATTTTCATAGTACGCTTGAGCCTTTATCACAATTCTTACTGAAAATCCAATCATATTGCATTGATTTCTTCTCCATAGTTTTGCTAAAAGTCTGTTTCTCAAATATGATTCCCATTTGATAAACCTCTGTTGCCTTTGTCTCAGCCTTTAACTTTCAGTTAAAATACTTTCTCCATAACGTGTATTTTCTAATTTTAGTCTATTCCCTTTTTCTCGCTCAACAGATTAAACTTTCCTCGTATTGCTAGGAAGATTGTTTTTTTGTTTTGATTTGTTTTCTTCTGTGAGGACATAACTGAAATATTTGCTGCATAGTTCTGCCAATTCCCTCTTCTCCATTCTCCACTCTCTGGATTCAGTCTGTAAAGAAGCTGCACCTTTTTTCCCCTTAATTTTGCCATTGACGTACTTTATGAAGCTGTTACAAGTTCACTCTTGTAACCTTTGTGCATATAGAATGTTCTGAAACCCAACAATTGCTGTCGTAAGCTTTTCAATGATTGACCTTGAACAACCATGCACTCATAGAAGCATAGACTCTGCACCATCAGAAGTACAGCACGGTCGACATTCGTCCCACGAACCCCATAGCTGGGAATGTGATGACACTTAAAGAGGTCGTCCAAGTACTTTGTAACAGCTGTGAGGTTACCTATGTTCAACTCCCTCTCTGGTCGTACATTCCAGAGCCCAAAACTCTCTCGGTAAAAAAAAAACGATCCTCAAGTCCCCTTTAAATCTCAAACACTTCACTTTAAGAATGTGCTCCCCCTTGTTCTCCCTCTGACTAAAAGGAAGATACTGTCTACCCGCCCTGTCCATGTCCCTCATAATCATTTCCTTCTGAATCACAGCCCCCTCAGCCTTCTCTGCGCCAAACTAAAAAACACCCGAGCTTATCCAGCCTCCCTCCATAGCTGATATACTCCATCTCAGAGAACATCCTGGTGAATCTCCTCTGCACCCGCTCCAGTGCAATCACATCCTTCCTGTAATGTGGCTCCCAGATCTTCACACATTATTCCATCTTGGCCTAAACAAAGCTCCGCATAGCTCTTATAATCTGTGCCTTGAGAAATAAAGGCTATGCTTACGCTACCCTTTGCTTTTTCAACTTGTGTATTAACCTGTCCAGTCACATTCAGTGCTTCTGAGCTCCCTAGTGTGCTGCCATTCACTGAGTACGCCGCTGTCTGCTTCCTTCTTCCAAAGTGCATCACCTCATATTTATCAGGGTTGCATTCCATCTGCTGCTGATCTGACCATCTGTTAAGTCCTGGAACATAAGCCCTTCCTCTTCACTGACAACCACCCGGTCAATCGTTGTATCAAACACAAACTTAGTTATCACACTCTCCACACGCCTCGTCCATATTCACAGATACACCATTTATGAATAATACAAATAATAAGGTTGTAGATCACACAACACCAGGTTGTCGCCCAACAGGTTTATTCGGAGGCACTAGCTTTCGAAGTGTTGCTTCTTCTTCAAGAAGTTGTGCGCTTTGAAAGCTCGTGCATCAGAATAAACCTGGTGTTGTGTGATTTTTTTAACTTTGTCCACCCCAGACCAACACTGGCATCGCCGAATCACAAATAATAAAGAACACAACATTGATCCCTATGGTGCACTATTAGACACCGGCCTCCAGTCACACCAACAGGCTTCTACCATCACCCTCTGACTCCTACCACTAAAGTTGATTTAGATGCAACTTGGCAAGTCACTAATGACTCCTACCTATTCCCTCGTTATTCTGTTCCACTTGACACACTTGTTGAATACCTGGGGATTCTCCCTAAACTTGCCTGCCAGCAGATTTCCATGCCCCCGTATTAGTCAGTCCTCTCCGAGTGAAGAATTTCCTCATTATTGCAGTTTTATACGGCCTGTCCCTTATCCTTAAATGTAGAATAGACAGCCAGAAAAACTTCCTGTTTATGCACACCCTGTCATATGTTTTGTGAATTTTCAAAATTTCACTGCGATCACCTCTCATTCTTTGAAACCTTAGAGTACACATATTCTTTCTCAGATGAGGTCACCAAAACTACACAATTTCCAGGTACAGGTTCATCAACTCTGCACACAATAGTCCAGGTACAGTCTCACCAATACACTATAAAACTAGTTCAACATTTCGTTGCATCGATATTCTGACTACTTTAATTGAAGGTGAACCTAACTTTAACTTTCCACTTACATAATTTCTAAGTTATTAAGTATTATTTCCTTTCAAAATGTCGCTGTTAATTTCTAAATATCCAATATCACATCCTGTCTCTTGGTTTCCAAAAGAGTCTCTACAGATGTCAAGTTAATTCCTCTGCATTTCTTCACACTATCACTTTATCGCTTTCTAGATGCCTGGATCCATTCAATTCATCTACCTACCATGCTTGGATCACGTTTATTACTTTCCATTTATCTACAATGGTTTTTCAGCTTCTTTGGAATGTACAGTAAAATAAAACACAGTCATTGACAGTGCAATTAATACTTCTATTGATGACTTATTTCTGACATTTTGATTGGAAGTACATCTGCTTCGTCAGACTTCGCAATGCTCAATCCAGATCCATGTTCAAGTACTACCTTGTTACTGATATTAATTGACTTTATGCCTTTAGCTGCAGAAGGCCGATATGATCACTTGATATTTCTGGGTGATTTTCTGGGTCTTCCTCCATGAAGACAGCTGCACAGTAACTGGTTATTTCTCTGCTATTTCTCTGTTATCCACAATAATCCCAACTCCCGATTACAAATTTCCACATTTGACCATGCTTTTATTTTATTTCCTTTGAAATACATATGCAGATCGATGCAGTCTTTGAGTTCCTGTTTATTAGCGTGCATGTTTGCTTTTTGATTTCCTTATCAGTTTCATGTCCCTCCTTTTCTGACATCTCTCAGGTTTCCCCAATGTCTGGATTTCCTCTGGAGTCAGTTCTTATGATTAATATAATCTTTAATTTGTTATGTTAAACATCATTAAGTCAGTTTCTCACTCTTGGGTATTTGTACCTTTAAGAAATTGATTTTTGTTTCAGACTTTGCAGTATTTCTATAAACCAGATATATCCAAATACATTGTAAGAGGATAGAGAATAGATTGTGGGGGCCTGGCAGATATTTTTACATCATCGATGGCCACTGGTGATATCCCGAATGACTGGAGGACAGGGAATGCCGTGCCCTTATTCATGAAGGGCTATAAAGAAAAACCTGGGAACTATAGGCCATTAAACCGGACATCTGTGGGTAAGGTAGTTGAGCAGATTCTGAGAGATAAGATAAACATATATTAGGAAAGGCAGGGTGTGATCAGGAACAGTCAGCACGCTTTGTGTATGGGAGACCATGGCTGACAAATTTATTAGCATTCTTTGATGAAGTGGCTCGCAATGTTGACGAAGACAGGGTGGTATACGTAGTCCAATTGATTTTAGTAAGGCCTTCAATAAGGGTTCATGTGGTATGCTGCTCTGGAAGAGTAGATTACATGCAATGGAGTGGGAACATAGCAAATTAGATACAAAATTGCCTTGATTAAGGAGCAGAGATTAATAGTGGAAAAGATTATTTTTGGACTGGAGGACTGTCACTAGAGGTGTACCTCAGTGGTCGGTGCTGTGACCATTACTGCTTGTTATATGTATAATGATTTCGTTTCGAATGTACAAGGCATGATTAGTAGTATTGCAGATGACACGAAATAATGTGGTCTCGTGGACAGTGAGGACGGTTATCAGACATTGCAGCAGGACCTTGATCGGTTGGGGACGTGTGCCAAGAAATGGCAAATTGAATTGAATATGTATAAATGTGAGATCTTACATTTTGCAAAGTCAATTCAAGGTCGGAGTTTCATGCTGAATGGTTGGGCCTTAAGGGTTGTAGTGGAACAGACGGACTCTGGAATTTAGGTGCACGGTTCGCTAAAAGTTGATTCAGAGATAGATAGAGCAGTGAAGAAGGCTTTTGTCACACTGGCCTTCATCGGTCTGGGTATTGAATACCGAAGTTGTGGAGTTCTGTTGCAGTTATACAGGATGGTGGTGAGGCCATACTTGTAGCATTATGTTCAGTTTTGTTCACTTTGCTCTTGGAAGGATGTTATTAAACTGGAAAGAGTGCACAAGACTCTTGTCAAGGACTCTATCGTCTGGATTTTAAGGAGAGGTTGGACAAGCTAGAAATTTTTAACTTTAGGGTGTATGAGACTGATGGGGTTCTGATAGAGTGTATAAGATCATGGGAAGCATGAACAGAGCGAATGCACTCAATCTTTTTTCCCCAGGGTTGTGCAATCCTGGACTAGAGTTTAACGTCAGAGGAGAAAGAATAAAAGGGAACCTGAGGAGCAATTTTTTTACACACAGGATAGTACGCATATGGAATGAGCTGCCAGTGGAAGTGCTTGAGGTGCGTACATTAACAACATTTAACAAGGATTTGGACAAATACTTGGGCAGGAAAGGATTGGAAGGATACCAGGCAATATCATGGAAATTTGATTAGTGTGAATGAACAGTTTGTTCGGAATGGCAGAAGGGAATACCTTTGTGCTGTAGGACTGTATGACTCAAACAACTATTGCTTGTCTTTCACTGAATGTTATGTTTTATTTTTCCTATTCACTGGAACTAACTTGAAGCTCTAGCCTCCAGGCTTCCTCGATGTTTGTCTATAATGTTCAAAATTTCTATATTGCGTCACAATTCCTCAAAGCTGCTTCAGCGCACAGTTAGCAATTAGTTCTCCTGACTACACAACTCCAAATCCGAAATAACCTGCTCTCTAGTTTGGTTCACAACATACTCTCCAACTACCTGATATACACTTATGGAATTTATTTTTCACAACATGAGCAGTCACTTAGTTAACGCAGTTTCAATGCAACTTAACACCATCCAGTATTGCTGCAGCACCCACAATTATTTGTTACTCATTTACAGGATGAGGGCGTTGCATTTATAACCCATATTTATTGCCCATGGCAGAGGGCAGTTAAGAGGCAACAGCATTGCCTTGGGTCTGGAGTCACATGCAGGCCAGTCCAGGGAAGGATAGTAGTTTCCTTCCCTAAAGGACATCAGTGAACCAGATGAGTTTTTCCAACAATCGACAATGGATTCATGGTCATCATAAACCCTTGATCCAAAATACTTATTGAATTCACACTCCATCATCTTCCATGGCAGAATTCGAACTCGGGTACGCAGAACATTACCTGGGTTTCTGGGCTAAGATACCAGCGATAATAACACAATCGCCTTGCTTCCACTTGCATATACTTCCATATCCAATTTCCAGAGCATATGAAGCAAAGTATTTGCGCGACAGTCTTGGTCTCGATATATAACACACCAATTTTTTCCTTCGCCTTGATATTTGTAAGATCCACCCAAACTGATTCTGTAGAATCTGAGGGACAGGGTCTGAGAAGTTATTTGTGATAGACTTGGACAAGACGTTACGGGAGGCTCACCTCGACGCTTAGATGTTCTGAAAAATTGGTCAGCAGTACAAGACAAGCATCAATATCCTGCCCGCTCTGCTAGGATAAGAGTCATCGTATTCTCTCTGCTCCCTCACACTCACTGTATATCTGTTTTAAAACATATCCCCGAGCAAGGCTCACACTCTATCTCCAAAGGCTCAAGCACGACCATTCTCACTATTGCATTCAGCACCTTCCCTCCCCCACTTTTTCTGTCACTGGCCCAGTAGCCCCGCACACTAATAACACTGCATGGATACAACACTGTGATCAGACTCCCTCCGGACACCTCACCCTTACCTCCTCCAGCACTAACAGCAGGGACACCCACTCCCACCCTCATTGCTTCCATCCTCTTCTCCCAATCCAGGAGAAACAGCCTGGAATTGGACAGCAAGTGCCAAACCTGGTGGTGGAGTGCCCGATATCCGTTCCCTCAGCCCCCTACCCTGACGTGTGGGGAGAATTCTGGAAAGAGCTAGAGAGGACCAGGAGGCCTTGTGTGGAGATTCTGTCTCAGGAAGAGAATACCTGGGAGATCCACGTCCCACAAAGTGAATAAGGTGCAATATTCAGTAAAGAACAATTTTCAATTTAAACCCACTGTCAGTTCCAACCTCATCTCTCTCACTCGCAACAGAACAGATATCCCATTGCACAGATATGCAAGCATTGAAATACACAGAAGTATTGGTAAACACCACAATATACTAACATGCACAATGCATACAAGGAGATAGGCATACACACACAAAGAATCACACAGAGACATATACAGTCACGCACAAATTGACGGAAACACAGATAGAAACACACAGACAGACAGACGTAGTCACAAAAATACGCAGATAACAAGCACATGGACACACACACACACACGTACACACACACAAAGACAGATACTAGTGTCATTAAGACACAAATAAATAAGTTTTTGATTTATGAGGAGATCAATGATTCTCGGCAGAAGGTAGGGGAGTGATGTTGAGGAACTTATAAGAAATGATCGAATGGCATGTCAGACTTGATAGGCCTATTGGCCTAATTTTGGTTCCTTTCTTTAACGCTTGTGTGGTGTTTTGATATCAGGTATTCTCTTCCTGAGACAGCAGCAGAGGCTGGATTTGATACATATTTGACTGGAAAGAGTCAGTGGTAATGTGGGACAGAGTTGGAGGGCAGAATGGTTTCTGTCTATTCCTAGTTAGTGTATCCATATATCCGAAAGGTGGCAGTGAGTTGATGTGAGGTTAATACAGTTTTAAAATAATTGGTCCCATAATGAAATAAAGAAGTCTCTTTCCCTTTAGTGTTGTGCTACCTGTGGTGTCTTCATCCTCTTGGAGCAAGGAAGGCTTGGTTATTGAAAATATTTATGGCTGAGCTCGACTGATCTTTGCCGGACAAGAGTCAATGCTTGTTGGGAACAGACAACAGTCGGATAGCCAGCCATAATCGGATCAGCCATAAGCATTCTGAATGGTGCAGCCGAATGGGCAACTGCCATCCTATCCAATGTGTTGTTCCTTCAATCCAGCCCTCGATGTTGTTACAGAGATATACTGTTGCCCCTACCCTAAGTGCTGTTTCCTAAAAGAGTCTGTTACAGGGTAGGGGGCCACCCCATTCAGCCGCACAGGATCGTTACAATGAGATGGGAGGAGACCATTCTTCCCCTCGAAGTAGTTACACAGGAACATAGAAAGAAGCAATTCAGCTCGTTGAGTACATTACGCAGCCCACTAGGAGGCCATTCAACCCGCTGGAACTGCTGCAGAGGAACAGAGTTGCTTTCGCAGTAGAGATAAATGCATATTTTTACAAAACTGTAACTAGTTTTGCGTCAGAGATCACTGTGGGGTCATCAATGGTCAATAATCTAAATCAAATATCTGGATGAAGGGACTGAATGGATGAAAGCTGAATTACCTTGTACACCAAGATGATCATTCAACATATCTTCAAATGGAGGTAGTGAATCTGCATTGTGATATAGACAGGGAAGGTAAATGAGCAAACCTTCAGAAGAAATCATATAACGTGAGTTGTCTATTGTGGTAGGAAGGATAGAGCAATAGGAAACAATTTAAATGGAGAGAGATCCCAGAACTCTGTGATGCAGTTGTTTTTCATATTCTTGGTACATAAATCATATGAAGCCTGTCGCAGATGTAGCAAGTGATTTGAAAGGTTTGTGGAAACGGGTATGGGTTTAATTAGGAATGCTTTACTGCATCTGTACAGGGCGTTGCTGAGACCACATCAGATACATTGGGTGCAGTTTTGATCCTCTAAACTAAAAAAACGGATATAATTCCTTTCGAAGGTGTTCAAAGATGCTTACTTTTACTCATTCCTGAAATGATGGCCTTTTGTTATCGGGGATTATCTGATAAGGTCTTAGATGAGAAATCTTATTGAAGGACGATTTTCAGAAAAGTGTTTCAGCTGTTTGCATATTTTCTCTTGTTAAGAAGACTAAAGTTAGAGAATTTTTCATAAATGTGATTTGGTGATATAAACACAAATATTATGAAGATATCAATCCATTTATAAAGATTACGCAGACACATATAAGACGTCATCAAATTATAAAGTGGACACTTTTTTTGCTAATGAAAGGCACTGTGCACAACAATAGCAATGATGCACCTGCATACAGCATACAGTCTATTATCATCCATTCCAGAGAATGTTCATGGAAATCACACATGGTCCAGTTTGGTGTTCAGTTGACATTATAGTATTTTTTCACACAGAAAGGGACAAAAATATTGCCTGCCTCAGAAGCAGCAGCCAATTAGTCTCAGTCTCTCTGACTTTTTTCTGCCTGAAAACAAGGTGTAAGAGCAGAAAATCCCTGAGTCATCTTTACTATACGTGGAGGATTGCTGATGAGGATTCATAGGAATCTCTCCACTGCCCGAAGGAAAGAGAGTTCAGCCAAATCCAACTGTTTCGGGACGAAATCTGCATTCCCAGACATTGTGAGCAGAATACCTTCAAAGGCAGAGAAACATTTGGGACACTCGATCATTTTACGATTCGTTCAGAGTTCAACTTTCTGCGTCTCACATTTTTCTAGAAAATTAACCCCAGTCTGATATCCATTTCATTGGCCGCAGCACTCAACTGGTTGCATTCAAAATTTGCTTTCACCAGTACAGGCGTGGGAAAAGACATCAGTGACCCTCGAATATTGGTCAGAACACGATCAAGAGATTCTCAAAGGGCTGTTAAAGTTTGGGATGACTGGATATTTCTATTTATTCAAAATTTTGTATGTTAAACATTTGACAGATAAATGAGAGTCAGAAAATGGTACACAGACAGAAAAGTGCTGCTGAGACCATAATCAGATCGTAGTGCGTGGTGGAGCAGTGACACAGTGTCTGATGACCCACTCTTGCTCCATAGTCCCATGTTACTATATGTTGCATTCAGCCCCTCACAGCTCCTGCACAGCAGCAGATGGAGGCCACTTGCTCCAAATACCTGGTCCACAGTAACACAGGATCTCATCCAATCCCACCAGACTGTCACACACGGTTTGGTGAGAGTTGTAAAATGTTATTTGGAAATCCAGTCTGGCTTCGAAAGACGCCTCTGGTCTCTGCACAAAGTGCCTCCTCTCTGCAACTTGTACTTCATTTGTTGGTCATGGTCTAGACCAAGATTCATTATGAATAAAGCCACATACCTCATCCAAAGATGACTCAAAAGTGCTTTGCTCTCTCTGATTGCAACATTCAATAACAGAACCTCCAGGAACATTACAACCATTAACTTTGTAATTACAGAAAATATGAACGTAAGATACAGGCTCAGGTAATTCGGACGGTCAAGCCATTGTATACGATCATGGCTGATCTACTGTTAACATTAACTCCTCTTTAATACCCAATCCATCACACCCGCCAGCTCTCTGACAGGTCAAAAATACATCTACCTCCTTTTTAACTACTTTCATGATTAAGCTCCTTAAATCTCTAAGTCCAGATAATTTCAGACATTGATATCCCTCTGTGAGAGGAAAAGACTCCCCACACAGACACCGTCACCTATTGATATGCACAAGAGGTGAACACAGGGGCTCAGGAAAGAGTGAATGGCCTTGATATCAAGGCAGTAGTTGAATGAGGGTGTCAACGGGACCATCTACTTATTTCAGTTTAATGGGAATCAGGTGTACCCTCCCAATTGGTTGGGGTCTTTCAGAACACAAAGGAAGATGTTTGTGGGAGGTTGGCTGACAATCCTCTCAGTCCCAGGACATCTGTTCAGGAGATCCTTAAGGTAACCTCCTCAGCACAAACATCTTCGGCTCCTTCATCAACGTCGACGCGCCCAAACCCCTGGCACCACTCTCCCCCCATCCAACATAAGATCAGAAGCGGGATGATCACTGAAGATCACACAATGCTCATAACATTTTGTCCCTCCTCAGCTCCTGAACCAGTCTCTGTGTCCAGGTGCAGCAAGACCTGGACAGCAGTCAGGTTTGTGCTGCTAAAATGTCGGTAACATTCATGTAACAGCACGGTCAGACACTGCACATTTCCACAGTTAAAAGAGGAGCTCATTCAGCACCTCAAGCTGGTTACATGAATATGTGGAAGCCATTAAGCCCATCGAAATGACTGAACAAGAAGAGAGACAGTCCATTCAATCGTGCTGCCTATTCCCCAGGAAGAGGAGTGCTCTGGTCAGTACATTGAGCTGTTAAACAGGAACAGGCAGAGCCCAATCAGACCCTTGATACTGTCTCATGTAGGCAGTAGGAGGCCATTCAGCCCCTTAAGACATTTATACAGGAACATGTGGGTGTCGTTGATGCTCCAACCTGAAAAACCAATGGAGCAGAGACTGCACTCATAGACGGCTCACGATGTTCCTCGTTGGTACATTGTCTGTGGAACACATGATACTTTAACATGTTTCGCCGGCAGTGAGGAAGGAAGCCAAATGTTTTGTGCCAAGTCTCAAAGAGGCATCTTCTATCTCTGAAGACAGACCCATGTTCTTCATGGAGGTCAGAAGCTGTTGGGAATTGGTATGTTTTAGCATGAAGGTGTTGTGGCTCCTGTCTGGATTATGGGTTACATGACGTTCATAATGAGGGGAGAGGTTACTCAAAGACGTAGCTGTCTCAGCCTGTTTCCTGTGCTGTAAAAAGCCATTACCCCCTCTCTCTCTCTCAATCGAAATGGGGAGTGGCATGGGGTGAGAGGAACTTTCCCAGATGCTTTTAAATTATCGACGCTCATGCAAACCTAGTAATGAACAAACAATGGAATTTATCACCGTATCACTGTCTGTTTGGAATATAATGACCGACTGTCCATCCCCTTAAGGTTCAATGCAATCACCACTTATTCCCTCAAAGCGCTACAGATTAATCCTCATGCACTCTCGATGGTACAATCATCCAACAATGTGTCTGTTGAAACTCCTTTACACTCTTTCTGCCAAGAAGATTATTCCTTATAAAAGAGAGAAAGTCTGTCCACAATACCCCAAATATTATCTCAACAACACTCTCAGGGTTGATCGCAATAATTCTGTTCCCTTACTTAGCTGTCTCAGCTTGTTGCCTGTGCTATAAAAAGCCATTAGTTCTCTCTACACTGTCAATGATGTGGAATTTAGACCTTCCTTATGTCTGTACGTCAGCATCAATAAAGTCATCGCCAGAGGGGCCGATGGAGATGAATATCAGTCTCGGAGGGAGACTCCATGAGAAAGAATTCACTCGAAACAGGGAATGGTCACCTACCTGAATGGAAATGACTTGCAGGGACATGGAAATCAGGCAGAGGAAGGAAGCGATCTTTTCTTTTGTTCTGCCCTCACGGGATGTGTGCAGCCTTGGTCAGACCAGTATGTTATGCTGATCCTGAACTGAGTAGTTGGTTCAGCTTTTCCACAGGACAGGACAGAGTAAAACACACCGCAGTGGGTGTGCAGACACACAGAGACCTGACCAGGGAAGGATGACCCATTGCCTTCTCTACAGGACATGAGGCAAACAGATAGGCTTCTGTTTAAAACAAGTGGTGATGATTTCATTTGCATTCCATCAACTTCCTTCATGAGAAACCAAAAGATTATTATTCTGTGCTGCTTGATTATGAGTTAATGACTTGACCACCAAGCACTGTCTGTCCATCTGACATATTCTGTGGAGAGGACAAATTAACCATTTCAAGTGCAAATATTTTGTGATGTAAGCATAGTTAGAATAGACTTGAAACAGTTATATCTGGATTTACAAAAGGCACAAATGGTGAATTATTCAGCAGTTGCATTGAGGCTGAGAAGGAGACTGAAACATCCTGACAGTGGTCTTAGGCAGGATTGGTGAGTGGGGAGAATATGTAGAAATGTAAGTCTGAATGGAGAAAAAAAGATAATTGAGTTTAAGAACAGTCTGGTTTCTCCTCTCATATTGTCGAGTAAGTTGTGAATAGTAATTTGCTAGTTATAATTTGTAAGGAATAACATTTTTGACTGTATCTGAAAATGATGACTTCCAAATTCTAAAATTTGAATGTGAACAGCAATTCAGTTCAACTCAGTTTAATGGTCAGATGGAATGACTTACCAGGAACACCAACTATAGTGAGGATGGGATAGTAACCACCTTGAATAGTCCAAAGGATACCATCGATCCGTGATGCTAATGATATCCAAGTCTGAGAAAGGTAGTAAGGACCGAAGGATAAACTCCTGCCTGTTGGTACATTCCAGTCTAATGTTCTCAGATTCTGATCTCTCCTCCCCCTGCTCTCGACCTGCTGACCCCTGTTAGTCCAGTCATTGATGCTCCCACTCATACTGGGATAACACATTGAACCGAGTCCTTAATTAATAGAAGAGGCAAACCCTCCAGTGACACATTTCTGGTCCATGGAGACGGACATCAATCACAGTCACTGAACAAATAACTCCAGCCAACGCCTTTCAATTCAATATTGTTTTATTAAAAGTCAAAACAATGACTCAAACTTTCGCATTCTGGATGGGATTTGTGTGGGTGACTGATGGAAGAAATCTTGAGGCTGGTAGATGAATTGAGTATAACGATCAATCTGTCTTGGATGCAGGAGAAATGCCAGAAGTTTATAAGAACGTAAACATGCTTCTCTGTTTATAAATGGAAACATGCATCTTGGAACTACTGACCAAGCATTATAATTTCAGTAAAACATTGCGACAATTTTTATAGTGCATGATCTGAAGGGAATGTGTGTCTGAGAAACGTGGGGTTATAACGGACAAATGGAATGGATATATTAACAGAGAATTGTACGTGACTAATGCAATTCAGATTGTTATTCCAGGTTCAGAGGGGTAGATGAGGCCTGTGCTATTGATGTTATCGATGTTAGTGAACAGTGATGAAGTGTCATTTACTGGACTTCAATTACAGTGTGATTATGACATTGTGGAGGAGAAAGAAAACAGAGAGAATTGTGGGACATGGCAGTTCAGACAGGAGGAAGGGACAATAATATTCCACAGTCATCAGTATTGGAATGTTACTCTTTATAATTCATATGAAGAACAGATTCAAGAATACATTTAAAGTGAGGAATGAGGAGTAAAATCTGTTTATTGAACACAAAATACAGGACAACTTGATTTTTTGTCCATACTAAACTATGGAAAGTACACCAAGATAAGATACACTCATGATATTGAGCTACATAAATTGAAATGTGTATTACAAAACCAGGGACGTGGTGTACAATCTTTCTCAATCATTATTTGGCCCACAGCTGAGATGCTGATTTCCCCTCTGTCAGTGATCCACCTCATTGCGATTCTTATGCGCAGTATTTCAGTATCGAGCAGGATTCTCAGTTCCTGAAGCTGTTCACCCAGTCAGTTTAAATTTAACCACCTTCGTACTGTAAAAAAATAATAACTTGGCCTTTCGGACTCTTTCTAACTGTCAGCAACTCAGCTCTATGATATTATTGAAGATAAACGCTCTGGAACCACAGCCAGTATCCGCATTGTGCTCATAGGGTATGGCACGAGATAAAGGCCTTGCAGACCATGAGAATGTCTAAATAAAACTTACATTTTCTGTCTGTTCCTGTCTATCTCCCCTCATGCTGTCTTCTGATCTATCCAACGCACCCTCGTTTAGCATCCCTCTAATCACTCTCTGTTTCCAAAGTGTGCAGTTGCACAACTTGATGTTCGACTGGGACAACACAACTATTATAGGACAAGCCAAACAGAGAAGCCAGTTAATTCCAAGCCAGTGAATTCCTTGAGGCATGCACTCATCCACAGACTTTTTCAATAAACACATCGACCTGGAACCAACGTATCGGCCACTGCAGCGGACAGCTGGAATTGACAACCGGACGCTACAGAGACAAACCACTACAAATACCGCAGGAAACAACACAGACACGCTTCACAGGAGGCTCACAAGCATTGAGGATGTCACCTCGACAGGGGTCGAAACCTCTGCAGCACAAATTCCCAGCTCGGCGAACAGAACCACAACAACGAGCACCCGAGCTACAAAACTTTTCACAAACGTTGTGGCCATTTTGGAGAAATGGATCGAACAGGGACAGGACTGAACGTTGGAGGGTTCGGGGTTTAGATGCTTCATTAAGAACAAGGAAAGTACTAAAGGTAGCGGGGAGTGGTGGCATTGTTAATCAAAGACAATATTAACGTATGGCAGAAAGGATGTTTGATAAGTACTCGTCTACTGAGGTAGTATGGGAATGGGTTAGAAACAAAAACGGAGAGGTCACCCTGTTGTTAGTTCTCTATAGCCCTCTGAAAAGTTCCAGAGATGGAGAGTAAGGATTACAAATATGATACTTGATAGGAGCGAAAATAACAGAGTAGTTGTTATGGACGACTTTACCTTTCCAAATATTGACAGAAAACGCTACATTTCAATTACTTTATATGGGTCAGTTTTAGTCCAATGTGTGCAGAATGGTTTCCTGACACAGTATGTACATAGGCCAACAAGGTACAAGGCCAAATTGGATTTGGTACTGGGTAATGAACCAGACCAGGTATTAAATTTGGATGTAGGTGAACACTTGGCTGATAGTGACCGCAATTCAGTTATGTTTACCTTAGCGATGGAAAGGGACAGATCTACACCACAGGGCAAGTGTTATAGCTGGGGGAAAGCAATTATGATGCGATTAGGAAAGGTTTTAGGATACAAAGGATGGGGAAGGAAACTGCAGACTATGGGCACAATTTAAATGTGGAGCCTTTACAAACAACAGCTACTGTGTGTCCTTGATAAGTTTATACCAGTCAGGAAAGGAGGAAGTGGTCGAGGGAGGCTGCTGTAGTTTACTGAGGAAGTTGAATCTCTTGTCAAGAGAAAGAGGGAGACTTATGTAAAGAAGAAACGTGAAGGCTAAGTTTGGATGCTTGAGAGTTACAAGTTATCCCGGAAGGACTTAAAGAAAGAGATAAGAATAGCCAAGAGAGAGAGTATGAGAAATCTTTGGCAAGTAGGATCCAGGAAAACCCGAAAGATTTGTATCAGTATGTCAGGAATAAAAGAATTACCAAATTAAGATTAGGGTCAATCAAGGACAGTAGTGTGAAGTTGTGTGTGTAGTCCAAAGAGATAGGGCAGCCATTAAATAAATATTAGAATCAGTATTCACAATGGAAAGACAATGTTGTCGAGGCCTATAGGAGTAAAGGCTATTAGACTAGATGGGATTGAGATTCGTCAGGTGGAGATGTTAGCAAATCTAGACAGTGTGAAAACAGATAAGTCCCCTTGGCCAGAAGGGATGAATCCTAGGATTCTCTGAGAAGTTAGGGAGGAGGTGACACAAACATTGTTTCGAATATTTACATCGCCATTGTCTACAGGAATAGTGCCATATGATTGGACGAGAGCAAATGTTGTCCCTTTTTTCAAGAAATGGAGAAGAGACAACCCTGGTTATTATATACCAGGCTTACTTTGGTTATGGGTAAAGTGTTGGAAAGGAATATAAGAGATATGATTTATTATCATCTAGAACGGAATCATTTGATTAGGGATAGTCAACAAGGTTTTGTGAAGGGTATGTCATGCTTCACAAATCTTACTGAGTTCATTGAGAAGGTAACCAAGCAAGTGGATGAGGGTAAAGTGGGGTATATGAATTTCAGTAAAACATTTGATAAGTCCCCCATGTTAGGGCATTGCAGAAAATATGGAGAGTGTGGTGTTGGAAAAGCAGAACAGATGAGGCAGCGTCCAAGGAGTAGGAGAGTCGATGTTTCATTTGTAAGCCCTTCATCAGGAATCAGTGTTCTGGTCTCCAGCATCTGCAGTTTTCACCTTCTCCTAGCTCCTTGAATGCTGCCTGACCTGCTGTGCTTTTCCAGCACCACATCTTCGACTCTGATCTCAAACATCTGTAGTCCTTACTTTCTCCCAGAAAATAAGGAGACGTGGAATTGAGGGTGATTTAGCGGTTTGGATCAGAAATTGGCTAGCTGAAAGAAGACAGTGGGTGGTAGTTGATGGGGACTATCCATCCTCGAGTTCAGTCGCTAGTGGTATACTCCAAAAGTCGGTTTTGGGGCGACTGTTGTTTGTCTTTTTGAAAATGACCTTAATGAGGGAATGGAAGGATGAGTTAGTAAATTTACAGTTCGCAGTAAGGTCGGTGGAAATATGGGTAGTGCTGAAGGATGTTGCAGGTACTGAGCTGTAATGTTCTATGTTCATGGACCGACAATGGGCTGAATAGCTTCCTTCTGGGATGTAACAATTCTGAGGTATTCTGACCCACAATAAACTCTTTAGGTGCCTGGAGAGACAAGCTGGTCCAGTAAAGGATGCACATTGCACTAGCATTCATCATCTCTTCCTGTTCTCTGATATGCAGCGGCCTCAAAATACCTGCCCAAACAAAATAGATTGATTCAAATTCAAGCAGTCAGGAGATTGTTAACCCGAGGGATTGCCATCAGAATATTTAATGAATAATAAGATTCCAGAATAATACAAACAATAAAATAATATCACAGCAACATATCCATTGGCAGCAGAGTAAAAACTTACAGTTGCAAATAGTTTCAAGTTCAAAATTGTGTTCAGTTTTGGTCACCTTGCTATAGGAAGAATGGTATTAAACTGGAACTTTACAAGGATGTTATCAGGACTCAAGGGTCTGTGTCATAGGGAGAGGTTGGATAAGCTGGGACATTTCTCTTTAGAGCGCAGGAGACTGAGGGGCGGCATGAAGTGCTTCGAAAGGCTAGTCATGGCCCACATCAGTTCCAGTCTCCAAACCTGCCTTAATCCCCTACAATTTTCCTACCAGTGGAATGGGTCCATAGTGTGTGCCATATCCCTGAAACGTCTGGACAACAAGGACACCTGTGTTAGATTCCTGCTCATTGACTATAGGTTCACCTTCAACACCATTATTCTGTTCAGACTGATCACAAAATTCACTGACCTTCGTCTCGGCTCCGCCCTCTGAAATTGGATGGCTTTCTGACCTACAGTGCACAATCAGTGAAAATAGGTAAGTGTGCCTCTTCCATGATAATATTCAACACTGAAATCCCAAAGGATGTGTCCTCAGCCCCCTACTATACTCCCTGTACACCCACGACTGTATTGCCAAATTTTGAATGAACGCCATCTACATGTTCACTGATGACACCATCATAGTAGGACAGATATGTAATGATGGCAAGTCAAAATACAGAATGGAAATAGAGGACTTTGTGATATGCTGCACTGAGACCAACCTCTCTTTCAACATCGGCAGAACTAACCAACTGATCAATGACTTCAGAAAGAAAGGGGGAGAACATACCCCCATCTACATCAATGGAACTGAAGTTGAAATGGTGCGCAGCATTAAGTTCCTCGGAGTGACGATAACCGACATCCTGCCTGGATTTCCCAGTTAGATGTGACAGTTGAGATGGCACAACAACGCATCTTCGTTCTCCAGCAGCTCAGGACATTTGGCATGCCCACAAGGATCCTGACCAATTACTCGAAATGCACCACTGAGAACAAACCATACGTGTGCATGATGGCCTGGTGTGGCAATAGCCCAACCCAGGACAGTAAGAGAAATGACAGAGGGTTGTGTGCACAGCCCATGCCATGAAGGAAGCCAACCTCCCATCCATTGACTCCATTTACAAGGGTCGCTGCCGCTGAAACCAAAGACCCATCGCACACTGGATCACCTACAATCTCTTCCATCAGGCAGACAGTATAGAAGCTTAAACACACAATCCAGCGGCTCAACAAAAGCATCTTTCCAACCATTATTAAACTGAGTAATGGGATCTCTGACTTCAAATAGTGCTGATCTTAATCACGTTGATCTTGCCTATTGCATGCCATTTGTGGTGTAGCCTGTAGGTCTCAGTCTGTTTTTAGTTTACCCTCTGATCTGTATGTTCATTGGTTATTGTAGGAGCGAGATTCCCCAGCTGGGGACAAAGACTTTGGAGCCTGACATGACATAGGCAGGGAGACGACTTTAATTCAAGCAAAAACTGTTTATTGCAGGGAGATTACCAAAGGATCTTCCTCAAATCTGGCTTTGACATGAGAAGGCAATGGTTTTCTTAATCTTCACCTCACATCAGAAGAGGGTTGCTGCTCCCAGTTACCTGGAGCTGTGGGGTGGTGGCTACCTCCAAGTTTTCATCTGGTGGTGGGAGGCCTTTACCAGTCACCTCAGAGGGTTCGTCGTTTCCTGTTTGGGAGCTTCTGCCCTCCTGTCTCCCCGCAGCGCTCAGTCTCTTCTTCTGATGATGACCCTCCCTGAGCCCATCTTTGATTAGATTAGATTAGATTAGATTACTTACAGTGTGGAAACAGGCCCTTCAGCCCAACAAGTCCACAACGACTTGCCGAAGCGGAACCCAACCAGACCCATCCCCCTACATTTTACCCCTTTAACTAACACAACGGGCAATTTAGCCAATTCACCTAACCTGCATATTTTTGGATTGTGGGAGGAAACCGGAGCACCCGGAGGAAACCCACGCAGACACGGGGAGAATGTGCAAACTCCACACAGAGAGTCGCTGAGGCAGGAATTGAACCCAGGTCTCTGGCGCTGTGAGGCAGCAGTGTCAACCACTGTGCTACTGTGCCGCTCATCTTCACCATCCGAAGAGCTGCCTGTTTCCTCACCGTACAGCTGCCGTTTCCCCCTTTGCTAGGAGGTTTTGGTGGCCCATCGCGTTTTCCTCCTCCTTTTTTTATAGGAATCCAATTCTCTGCCTCTTTGGTTCCCTCCAACTCCATTGCCTCCGTCAGTCCGTTAGGCGTTTGGATCAGCTGCTGTACCTACCTGCTGGCTGCTGTCTGCACCGTTCCAGCCTGCCCTTCCTTCTGGGTGCCACCAGACACAGTTCCCTTGCTGGTTTGTGGTGCCTTGTTTATCTTTTGCAGTCAACCTTTGGCCATCTGTGCATAGGTGTCGGACGCTCGTCTTGGGTAGGCCGTGTACACGTGGTCTGCCTCTCCAAATAGATTATAGTTCTTGTCCTCTTTGCATTCCTTGGTCGGGTGACCTTCCTGCTTGCAGTTCCGACAGATAGTGACCTTACAGTCAGCCGCAATGTGGCCTGACTTCCCGCAGGTTTGGCACAGTTTTGGCTGCAGTCCGTATGTCAGGTACCCTCTGCTCTCTCCGATTGCAAAGCTGGAGGGGGGATAGAGGAAGTTCCCATTGCATCGACCCTCAGGGTTACCCTGACCTGCCGATTGCTGGTCCAGATTCTGAAAGGGTCCACCACATCAGTGCTTTCTGCCTCAACCTGGACGTATCTTGTCAGGAAAGTTTGGACATCAGCTGCTGGAACGTGGAATCGCACTAACATGACTGCTCTTTGCAGGACGCAAACACAACAGCTGACAAGATGGAGAACAGAAGCTCCCCTTCCTTCTCCTTGAAGACCTTCAGGAGCTGCTCGCACTGCTTCACGCTCCTCAAGGTCACATCGAAATAGCCTTCCCCACGAAAATCCTACATGCAGCACACATCTTTTTTTTTATTTCGGAAATATACTTTATTCATAAATAAATTTGATGGTCTGTACAGTTTGTCATGCCATACATGCGTAAACATTTAAATACAGATATCAGAGTTTATCATTTTTATATACAGGTCTGTACATTTATCAAACATACGTCCATATATTTTGCTGATGCTTCAGAAAAGCCCAAATGACTGCGTGGGCCCTCTGTTCTTCTTTAGGCAGGCAGATGTTACACGGTGGTCTTTCCCCACCGCGCCTTGGCGGCAGCTTCCCCAAGCTTCAGCGCGTCCCTCAACACGTAGTCCTGGACCTTGGAATGTGCCAGTCAGGAACACTCTGTCGGGGTAAACTCCTTCAGCTGGAAGATCAACAGGTTTCGGACCACCCAGAGAGCGTCCTTCACCGAGTTGATGATCCTCCAGGCACAGTTGATGTTCTTCTCAGTGTGTGTCCCGGGGAACATCCCGTAGAGTACGGAGTGCCGCGTCACGGCGCTGCTCGGTACGAAGCTCGACAAACACCCCTGCATTCCTCTCCAGACTTCTTCTGCGTCAGCACATTCCAGAACGAAGTGCGTGACAGTCTCATCCACGCAGCTGTTTCAAACCCACAGCACTCGAGCAAAATCTTCCTCACGCACACCATCCGATTGACAGGTGTGCGATCCTCCACCTTCTTCACAGGCACCATGACTGTGTTGTGAATGCCCTGGCCTGGGCTGCGGGCTGCTGCTGAGGCCTTAGCTCCTAGCTTGGCTGGTCCCGGAATTGGCTTTAGGCCGAAGCCAGCATGAAGATCCACCAAGAGCAGGGCAGAACATAGATGATCTCGACGAGCTGTGATGAATAGCAACTCGACACCCGTCCTGATATGAACAGACACTTGATCTTGGCCAAAAGGGACTCTAATAAAAATCTTTCTGAAAATCCAAGTTTAGTTCCTCTATTGCTTTCCATTATTAATCTACCAGTCAGTTTCTCAAATATCTTTCCCATTTCATCAATGTATGTTGAGTTTTTTATGCCCATGTTTTCAGTTCCAATAATTTTCCCAAATTTGTTTATTTACTAATTTCATACTATATACTTTTCTCCTCAGTCTCAGGTTTTCTCCTATTGCTGGGAGGCTTTGTTTATATCTTTTTTTCTGTGAAGACAGAAGTGAAGTAGTTGTGTCATGTTTCTCTGTTCTCCATTCTCCATTCCCTGGTTTCAGCCTGGAAGGAAGCTGACACTTTAACTGGAAAGAACAGCTGCTGTGTATTCATCCTGTTCAGACCTCTTGTAATCATAAACCTGAATTACTTACCCACTCAACTTTCTCTGCTCCAAGGGAAACAACTCGAGCTTATCCAGCCCCTTTCCACGGCTCATGTGTTCCATCCAAGGGAACATCTCAGTGAATCTTCTCTGCACCTCATCCAATACAATCACATCCTTCCTGTAATATTGCTACGAGAACTGCACACATTATTTGATGTGGCCTTACCAAAGTGCTATATAGCTCTTATACTCTTTGGGTCAACGAACAAAGGCTATATCTACGGTCCTGCTTAACTCATCAATGATATATCCAGTCACGTTCAAGGATGTGTGGAGAAGCACCCTCTTAAATTCCTCGTGTGCAGCCATTCATTGGATTCTCCCCTATCTGGTTCCATATTCCAAAGTGCATCACCTCATATTTATCAGGGTTACATTCCATCTGCCATTGATCATTTTCATCTGACCAATCCACTGGCATCTTTCTGTAATATAAGGCCTCCCTCCTCATTGCAATCCACCCCGTCAATTTTTGTTTGCAACACAGACTTGTTTATCACACTCCCCCTACCCACTTCACATTCACATCACTTATGGATATCACGAATAATAAGGGATACAGCACTGATCTCTGTGGTATACCAGGGGACATTGGTCTCCAGTCACACAAACAGCCTTCTACCACGAAGTTGAGTTTGGATGCAATTTGGCAAGTCACTAATAGGTCTACCTATTCTCTGGTTATTCTGTTCCAGGTGACAGACCTGTAGACTATCTGGGGATTCCCCCTAATCTTGCCCTGCCAGCAGGTTTCCATGGCCCTGCATGCATCAGTCCCCTCCAAATGAAGAATTCCCTCCTTATTGCGGTCTTAAATGGCCTTTCCCTTATCCTGCCATTATTTGCCTTAGGTGGAGAGTAAACAGCCAGAGAAGCATTCTGTTTGTTTCCACCTTGTCACATGTTTCGTAGATTTTCTAAATTTCGTTGTGTTCTTTAAAACTGGGGAGGTCACAGCATTAGTCCCCCCATCAGAAAATCTTGCCATCTGAGGGATTAATCTGGAGAATGTCCATTGCACGTCCTCTGTGGTTAGTATACTCTTTCTTAGATTAGTCGTCAACACTGTACACAATTGTCCAAGTATACTCTCACCAACACTCTATGCAACTGCTTAATGATGTCTCTACATCAATATTCAGATTCCCTTAAATGAAGGCCAACCTAACTTTAACTTTACAATTACATGTATTCCTCCAAATACTATTCAGGATAATTGCATTTACGAACTCATTGTTTGAGTTCTTACAGAAAGACTTCTGAAAATCCAAATGCAGCACTTCCACTGGTTGTCCATTGTCTATGCTGCAAGAAACAATATCAAACAATTCCGAAGTTTGTAAGGTATGATTTCTTTGTCAGAAATAAATAGTGATTCTCTGCAATGTTGCTGTCCATTTCTAAATGCTCAATATCACATCTTATATAGTAGATTCCAACTGTTTCCCTACAGATGTAAAATTAATTGATTTGCAGTCATCTACATTATCTCTTCTTGCCTGCGTATATAGTTGGATCATGTTTATTACCTTCCAGTTATCTATAATGGCGTATGGCCTTTGCAGGATCTACAGGAAAATAAAACACAGTCACCGACAGTTCAATTAATATGCTGTTTTATTTCTGACATTTTGATATGAAGTACATCTGGCCCATCAGACTGAGCAATGATTAACCTAGCTAGACTTTCAAATACTACGTTGTTGCTGACACGGATTGACTTTATGTCTTTCGTTCCAAAAGTCCCATGTGACCACTTGCTGTACGTTGGAGATTTCCGGGAGCTTTCTCCATGAAGTCAGATGTGAAGTAACTGGTTAGTTTCTCTGCCCTTTTCCTTTTCCCCCACAATAAATTCTCCCATATCTTACAAATTTCCACATTTGACCTTGCTTGTGTTTTCTTTAGTATATGGATCATAGATATAAGCAATCTGTCTGTTTCCTGTTTGTTTGTATTCCTTAACATTTGATTTTGATTTCCTTAACACATTCTCCTTCCTTATTTTCGGAAAAGTAAATCTCTCAGAATGTTCAGGTTTCCACACTATCTGGAATTCTCCTGAAATTGCTTTCTTTGGTTTAATGCAATCTTTAATTTCTTACATTAACCATCATTGAGTCACCTTCCCTTTCTTTGATGTTTGTGACGTGGTGATATGTACATATTTTTCAGACGTTGCAGTATTTCTATCAATAACAACCATTATTTAGCTCACACTAAATGTCATATAGTATTTTTCCAATTCACTTGACACTCTCGTTTCCGGGCTTCTATGATATTTGAGTCTAATGTTCAAAAATTGTATATTGCATGCCGATGGTGTGTAAAATGCAACGTATTAATGTCACGATTCCTCAAAAGCTGCTTAAGAACAAGATTATTAATTAGCCCTTGTGACTACACAACACCACGCCCGAAATAACTTGATCTCTAGTTTGATTCACAACAAACTCTTCAACCTACCTCATATACATTTATGAAATTTATTTTTCACAGCATTAACAATCATTTAGTTAACGCAGTTAAGATGCAATTTTAGATCATCCAGTATTACTGCAACACCGACAATATTTGCATATCTAATTTCCAGAGCATAGGATGCTTAAAATTTGCACAACAGTTTTGGTTTGGATATGTAAGGCACCACTGTGTGTTCCTCCTTGTTGTTTACAAGATCGACGCAAACTGATTCTGAAGAAGCTGAAGGATGTGGTCTGTGGTGTTATTAGTGATAGACGTGGTCAAGACATTGGGGAGGCTCACCCCGATGCTGAGATGATCCGAAGAAATGCCCATCAATACAGGACAAGCATCAATAACCTTCCCCACTCTGCCAGGCAAGTGTTTCCATATTCTCTCTACTCCCTCACACTCACTGTATATCTGTTATATTCCTGATGAAGGGCTTTTGCCTGAAATGCCGATTTTCCTGCTCCTCGGATGCTGCCTGACCTGCTGTGCTTTTCCAGCACCACTCTGATGTAAATCTTGTTTCCAGCATCTATCGGCCTCACTTTTGCCATATCTGTTATAGCACCTACACCCGAACAAGGCTCTTGCTACACCACTCTCAGTATTGCATGCGACACTCTTTCTCCTTCACTCTATCTGTCTCTGAAAGCAAATTGAGTTTGAATTTATAGTTTGCCAACATCGAACCAGTAAGGTGTTTTAAAAATGTGGACACTTTGAAAGTTGGAGAGAGAGCAGATGCCATCGAGACGGAAGAAGCCTGTGGATCAACCATCTTTCTCTGCAAGACACTAGGAAATACTCTCTATAAAAAGATATTTGTTCATATGAAACTTATTCACAGTAAACAGAAATATGACGACACAGGGAATTCAACAGCCGGAAGAGTGAGATCACAGAGGATGGCTGTGGCTGTGAGGCTTTGAAATTAAGTTGATGTAATCTTCATAAGTGTCTTATTGAAACAGCCTAATGTTATTTAGTTGGAGCCAGATAATCAGCAGTTGTGGTGGGGATTAGATTTGTGAATACTTGTTGTGTAATGTTCACTCTTAGAGTTAAAAAAAAATAAATTGACATTATTTTCTTTTAATAGTGAAATGTGGGAGTTCTCTGTCACTCATATTCGAATAGGTTATGAGGTGAGGTGAGCTTTCCCGGGTGTTCACTTTTATTAACAGAGGGGTTCACCGCCATGTTGTAACACTTGCAAAGACCAGCAGAGAGCAACGAAAAAATAAATAAGGATTTAGAAAATTAAATATGAGAGTAAGTAAGCCAATCTTGTAAAGAAAGATTGTAAGAGCATGTTTCAATACATAACAGGCAAACGAGAGGCAAAATGGGCATTTGATCACTAGAAATTGACACTAGAGAAATAGTAGTGTGGAACAAGGAAATGGCTGAGGAGCTGAATAATTACTTCGCGCCAGTCTTCACGGTGGAAGACACGAGTAATATCCCAAAAAATGAAAAGAGTGAGTGGACAGAGCTAGGTATGGTGGCCATCACCAAGGAGAAAGTGCTGGGAACAACTGAATGGCCTGACGGTAAGTAAATCACCTGGACCAGATGGACTCTAATCCAGAATTCTAAGACAGAAAGCTGATGACACAGTGACGGCATTGGTAGTGATCTTGCAGGAATTGCGTGAATCAGGGAGATTCCCAGAGGACTGGAAAATCGCTAATATGATGCCCCTTTTAAAAAAGGGAGTAAAACAAAATACGGAAACTTACAGACTGACTAATCTAAACTTCGCTGTGTGTAAGATCCTGGAATCCATTGTGAAGGATGAGATTTTTTAATAGTTAGAGGTGGATGGTAAAGTAGGACAAAGTTAGCATGGTTTCATCAAGGGGAGGTCATGCCTGGAAAATCTGCTAGAAAACCTTGAGGACGTAAAGAGCTGCTTCGAACAAGGAGAGCCAATGGATGTCATCCATCTGGACTTCCAGAAGGCCTTTGACAATGTGCTGACAGGAGGCTACTGAGTAAGGCAACGGCCCATTATGTTCGAGGCAAGGTGCTAGCATGGATAGAGGTTTGGCTGTCTGGCAGGAAGCAAAGAGTGTCGATGAAAGTGTCCTTCTCAGGTTGACTGTAGGTGACAAGTGGTGTTTCATAAGGCTCAGTGTTGGGACTACAAGTTTTCACTTTATACATTAACGATCCAGATGAAGGAACTGAAGATATCCTGGCTACATTTGAAGATTATACAATGATAGGTGTAGGGACAGGTCGGCTCAAGAATGATTTGGACAGATTAGGATAATGGGCAAAGAAGTGATAAATGCAGTACAAAGTCGGAAATTGTGGGAACATGCACTTTTGAAGAAAGAATACAAACATGGACTACCTTCTAAATGGGGAGAAAATTCAGATGTATTGGGTACTCCAGGATTCTCTCAACGTAAATTGGCAGGTATAGTCATTAGTTAGGAAGGCAAATGCAATGACGGCATTTATTTTGAAAGGATTTGAATGTTTAAGCAGCGACGTACTTCTGAGGCTCTATAAGGCTCTTGTCAGACCATATTTGGAGTATTGTGCGCTGTTTTGAGCCCCATATCTCAGGAACGATGTACTGGTCTTGGAATGGGTTCAGAGGAGGTTCACGAGAATAGTCCCAGGAATGAAAAGCTTAACATATGAGAACGTTTGAGAACTCTGGGTCTGTTCCTGATGGAGTTCAGAAGGATGAGGGGAATCTAATTGAAGCATACAGAATCCTGAATGGCCTGGACAGTGTGGATGTTGAGAAGACTTTCATGGAGAGGAGACTCTAAGACCTAAGGACACAGCCTTAGAGTAAAGGAAAATCCTTTTAGAATGGATATAAGGAGAAACGTCTTCAGCCAGAGAATGGAGAATCTATGGAATTCATTTTCACAGTAGGCAGTGGAGGTCAGGTCATTGAGTATATTTAAGACAGAGATAGATAGGTTCTTGAGTATCAAAGAGATCAAGGGTCACAGGGAGAAAGCAGGAGAATGTGGTTGAGAAACTTGTCAGGCATAATTAAATGGTGGATCAGACACGATGGGTTGAATGACGGAATTTCTGTTCCTATGTCCGATGATCTTATGGTCGTAAGCCGCAGCAGATTGCTTCCTCTCTATCACTTTGACCCTCCTGACAGCAAAGTGCGAGAGTAAAAAATCCCTGAGTCATCTTTACCAAACATGGAGGACTACTGTTGAGAATTCTTGGGAATCGCTCCACTGCTCGAAGGAAAGGAAATTCTGCCAAATCCAACTGTTCCAGGAAGAAGTCTCATATCTGCAGTTTCTTTGAGTAGAATACTATCGGAGACAGAATAGCAGTTCGGACACATGATCACTTTTCCATTTGATATGAGTTCAACTACTATGCAACTCTGGAAATCTTTCTTTTATCTTTTTCGTCTTAAGACATGTGCATTTGTGTATGCCTCTGTACGTGTGTGACTCTCTGTCTCACATTTTTCGGGAAAATTACACTTCAAACCTATTGTAACCAGTGGAGAAGTGGGGCTGGAAAAGGAAACAGTTACCCTCCAACAGTGGTCGGAGCAGGAATGAGAAATTCTCACGGGGCTGTTCAAATGGGAATTCTCTTCCCCAGAAGTTTCATCCCAAGATGGCAGATCAGAACCACCACTTCCAGCGTAATTACACATGGTGCATAATTGTTGGCCTATCAACAACTGCCACATTCCATGAACAAATCAAAAATGATAAACTGCAGCAGAATTAATTGGATGGGAGCAAGACTGATAGATAAATGTCTGTTGCCTTCCAGAATAGTGCTGCCTGTGCACTTTGATTTTGTGCAGTTTCCTAGAATTTATTCAAAGTTGGGTTTGTTCAACATCTGACAGACATGTGAATGGACGAACATTGTGGACAGACAGAAAAGTGCTGCGGAGACCACACTCAGATCAGCCATGATCTTACTGTCTGGCCGAGCAATGACAACATGTCTGATGATCCACTCCTGCTCCTCAGTCCTATTTCCTATGTTCCATTCAGTCCTTACAACCACCTGAACAAGAGCAGCTAGAGACCACTTATTCCAAATACCTGGTCCGCAGTAACACAGGATACCATTCAGTCATTAACACTGTGTGGTTTGGTGTAGCTTGGAAAATGTGATGGGAAATCCAGGCTGGTTACGAAAGAGGCCTCCTATCTCTTTACAGAGTGTCTCCTCACTGCAACTGGGGTTTCATTTGTTGGTCATCTTGTAGACCCAGATTCACTGCGAATATCTGGCCCATATCTCTCCCAGAGATGGCTCACAGAATACATGTCTGTCACTGCCCTCAATATTCAATAACAGCACTTCCAGGAAAATTGCAACCATTCATTTCCAAAGACAGAATACGAGAACAAAAGAAACAGGAGTCGGTAATTCGGATGCCCACGCCATTGTTTGCGATCATGTCAGACCGATTGTTGGCATTAACTCCATTTTAATGGCCAATTCTTCACACCCCCTCAGCTCTCTGACAGGTCAAAAATGCATCAATCTCCTCGTTAATTACTTGCAGTGATCTAGCTCCCCTAACTTTCTAGACCTGAGAATTGCTGACATTCACTACCCTCTATGAGAAGAAAACACTCTCCAGACAGACACCGTCATATTAACATTAACAGATGGGGTGAACTGATCTGCTCAGGTTTGAGAGATTGACCCCGATATCAAGGCAGGATATAATTGAAGATTTTATCCTCAGAGGCACTTGAATATCCAGAATCATGCATCCCGAATAAAATAAAAAAAAAACAAGTCATGAAATTTATCACCTTCTCAGTTTCTGTGTAGAACATAACGAGTGATTGTCCATCATCATCAAGTTTCAATGCAATGACCTCTTATTCTCTGACAGTGCTGCAGATTAACCTTCACTCACTCCTCTTTTACCATCAACCCAGGGATTACGATTATCTCTTATCTCTTTATACTGTCTCTGTTGCAATGAGATAATTCATTTTAAAGGTGAGAAAATCTATCCGCAGTATCCCAAATACTGCTTCAACAACAATATCAGCGATGATCATAATAATTCCTTTCCCTCACTTCCCGGTCTCCATTTCTTTATTATGACGTAAAACCTCATTCCGTCTCTCTGCACTGCCACTGATTTAGAATTTAAAAGTTCCTTACATCTGCATGCCCGCATCAGTAAAGCCAGCACCAGAGGTGCCCGTGGAGATGACCATCACTCTTGGGGATAGACTCAGTGAGAAATCTTTCACTTGAAATAGGGAATGGTCACCTACCTGAATGGAAGTGAAGTGTAGGAATAAGGAAAACAGGCACAGGAAGGGAACTAACTTTATATTTTTTCTTCTCTCACCGGATGTGAGCAGCCCTGGCCAGGCCAGCATGTTATATGGATCTTGAACTGAGTGACTGGTTCAGCTGTTCCACAGGACAGTAAAGAGGAAAACACATTGCTGTGAGTTTGCACAGACCTGAGTGGGGAAGGATAACCCATTGATTCCTTTGAAGGACATGATGCAAGCAGATAGGCTTTTTATCACAAATTATGATAGATTCATTTCAATTACATTAATTTCCTTTTGAGATATCAACAGATTATTATTCTGTACCTAGAGCTTATGTACAATGTCTAAAGCAGCATGCAATGTCTGCCCGTCTGACGGATTCTGTGCAGTGAACAAGTTCAACATACTCAAGCTCAATTATTTTGTAATTATCATGTAGTTAGAAGGGACTTGATAACGTCTGTCCAGATTTAACAAAGGCACAATTGATTGTTTATTCAGAAGATGCACTGAGGCGAAGAAGGAGATGTAGATATCATGATGGTGGTATTGGACAGTATTCGTGAGTGGGAGGATATGGAAATGTACATCTGTGCAGGGCTAGAACGATTATGGAGTTTGAGATCAGTCTGGTTCTCCTCGCATATTGGTGAGTAATTTGTCATAAGTAATTTGCTCGATACAATTTGTGAGGAATGGAATATTTCATTGGAATTGAAAATGTTGACGTCCACCATTCTAAATTTTAAATAATATCGGCAGCAATTCAGTTTAACCTGGCTTAATGAACAGATATAATGACTTACCAGGAACACCAACTATAGCGAGGATGGAATAGTAACAGGCAGAGGGAAGAGTGGGTAAGGAGAAGCTGGATAGTGAACAGTTATCTTGTATGACTTCATGACTTTAGGAAGAGGGAAGCCACATGTTAGAGATTCGAAATAGTGATCGGTGTTTTGAACCCAGAAATGTGCTCCTTCCTCATCTCTGGTGTTCAGTATTGATATCTACTCGAGATCCTTCATAGTGCAGAGTGTGTTTGCAGGATTTCTTTCCCTGATATAGTAGACTACTGATAACAGCAATTTAAACTGGAAATCATAGCCAAGCAATTAAAGATGTTCATAGTTTATCTCAATTGCACAGCCAATGCACTCAACATCCTATCGTTGACGCTAATAACTTGTATTTTTTTTTCAATGAGAAATGTCTCCTGTATAATTTGGTAATGTGAACCAGAATTCGATAAATCCATTTACTTAAAATAGGACCCAAAGTCTGGGCATGATTTAGGCATTGTGTAGTGGTTGTGCCCACATCTCTGAGCCAGAACTCTGAATTCGATTCCAGTTCATGAACGTGTGGTAGTGCCCATATCTCTGGAGAAGGTAGCGTGTTTTCATGTCCTGTGGAGGTGTACCACAGCATGTTACAACAGGCTGAAGAACAAACACACAGGAGCATCATGTATCAGCTTTAGAGACTAATGCTGATTGATAGCAGTGACCCTATCACTGTGCTGTAAATTCTAGTTTCAAATCCTACAGAGCTGTTTCACAATATATCTGAACAAGTTGATTAAACGTTTTTGGAATCGTGCGTTGATGGAGAAGGAAGAGGTACGACTACTGAATTTCAGAGTTTAGACCCAGGATCACTGAAAGCACAACCATTCGTCTTGATTGGAGTCACATTTACACTGTCTAGAGGTTTATAAAATTATGAAGGGCATGGATAGGGTGAGTGGTCAAGGTTTCTTCTTCCCCCAAGGTAGGAGAGTCTAAAACTAGAATGCATATGTTTAAGGTGGGAAGATAAATATTTGAAAGACAATGAAGAGCAACTTTTTTTGCTGCAGAGGATGGTGCTTCTATGGAATAAGCTGCCAGAGAAACTGGTGAACACTGGAACAATTACAGCATTTAAAAGGCAATTGGGTGGATTTGTGATTAGTGGGACATGGGCCAAATGCTGGCAAATGGGAGTGGATTAATTTAGAATATTTGGATGGCATGAGCGAGTTGAAGAGTTTGTTTCCCTGTTGTACATCTTTATGAATCATTGATTTAATTAATGAAGGTATCTTTGTAATCTTCAGTTGTTTTTCATTGTACAAACACTGTCCACTGTACACCCAAACTCGATGTCATCCACAAATTTGCGAAATATGCCTTCTATAACTCTCATCTAAGTCATTTATTTAAATGACAAACAAAAGTGGACCCAGCAATTTTGCCTCTGGATCATCGCTGCCCACAGGCTTCCAGTTCAAAAAGCAACCATCCACCTCCACCCTGTCTCCTGCCATTAAACAGATTTACACAGAACATACACGCAATCACACACGCATACGGGGACACCAATGCAACCATGACTTTAGGACACAGGTTAGATTAAAACCACGATCAAGAGTTACAGTGAGAAGGCGGGAAAATTGTGTTGAGAAACACACCAGACAGGATCAAACTGCAAAGTAGACTTGATGGGCCAAATGGCCTAATTCCAATTTTGATGGAATTAGATAGGAGCTTGTAGGGGTTGGTTGGAGGAGTTTGTTTATAGGCTAAGTGATCCCCTCAAGTGGGAGGCCTTTAAAAGTGAAACGTCTAGCGATCAAGGTCTATATGTTCCTGTGGGGGTAAAGGGCAAGGTTGGCAGAAGAGGGAAGCATGGATGTCACGAGATATTGAGGCTTTGACCGGCAAAAAGGAGGCGTGGCTCAGGTCCAGGCAGCTGGGATCGAGGGAATCTCTGGAGGTATACAGGGGATACAGTAATTTACTGAAGAAGTAAATCAGGAGGGCGAAAAGGGGGCACAAGGTAGCTTTGGCTGAGAAGATTATGGTGAATCCAAAAAGGTTCTTTCAGTATATTAAAGTAAAAAGAATAACTAAGTGAGAATATGACCCCACAAGGTCCAAAGTGGACATGCATGTCTAGAACCATAGGAGATTTGCGAGATTCTCAATGAATATTTCTCTTCTGCCTTAACTGTGAAGAAATACATGAAGATTTGGGAGGTGAACAAAGGTCGTAGTGTTATCTTGGAATGAGTCAATATCACAGGAGAGGACGTGTTGGATGCATTAGAATGTATGAAGATGGATAAATCTTTTGGTTCTAAACAGGTGCATCCAAGAACACTGCAAGAGGCTCCAGAAGAAACTACGGGGACACTGGTTGATATTTTTACATCATCGTTAGCTACAGCTTAGGTTCCAGAATATTGGAGATTAGCAAATGTTGTGCCATTATTCAAGAAGGGAAACAAAGAAAAATCTGGGATCTCTCGACCAGGAAATCTAACATCTGTGGTAGATAGGTTACCTGAGAAGTCCCTGAGGGATAAGATATACATGCATTTGGAAAGATAAGGTTTGTTTAGAAATAGTTTTTTTGACAGATTCCCGACAGCATGGAAACAGGCTATTTGGTCCACACCTATATTTACCCCTGACGAATACACATAGCACTATGGGTAACTTAGCATGGCCAATTCACCTCACCTATACATCTTTGGATTATGGAAGGAAAATGGAGCACCCAGAGGAAACCCACACAAATACAGTAAGAATGTGCAAACTCCACACAGAGAGTCATGCGAAGCTGGAACCAAGCCCGGATTCGTGGCACTATGAGGCAGCAGTACTAGCCACTGAGCCACCATGACACCCTTGCTTTTTTCAATACATTTCAATGACACAGGGACAAAATCTATCCTGCCTTTCATCCATGATGCACGTTCCAGTATCACATACCATGGATAATGTATTCTCCACTGAAAATGGCACCTTATTATTATTTATTAGTTTGTTATTATTAATTTTAATAATAATTATTAATAGTTGTTTTAGACCGGAAAGATTGCATGGCTTTGTGAGTGGGAGATCATGCCTCTCAAATTTGTTTGAGTTCATTGATGAAATGACCAGAAATGTTGATGAGGATAGGGCGGTAGACATAGTCTGTATAGTTTTCAGTAAGGCCTTTCAAAAGGTTACCATTGATAGGCTGGTCTGGAAGGTTAGAATCGCATGGAATCCAGAGGGAGCTGGCAAATTGGACACACAATTGGCTTCGTGGTAGTAAGCAATGGGTACTAGTGGAAGGATGCTCTCGGACTGGAGGCCTGTGACACATGAAGTGCCTCAGGGGTCAGTGCTGGGCACATTGCTGTTTGTTATCTGTAACAATGATATTCTTGCGAATGTCCAAGGCATGATTAGGAAACTTGAAGATGACACTATAATAGGTGGTATCGTGGACAGTGAGAAAGTATATCAAAAATTGCAGCAGGACCTTGATCAAACTGAAGAAGTGGGCCGAGGAATATTTTGGCAACTTTAGATCAAGGTAGGAGTTTCATGGTGATTGGTAGGACCATAAGGAGTGTAGTTGAGCAGATCGACCATTGGGTTCAGGTCCACCGTTCTATGAAAGTGGGGTCACAGTTAGACATGGTAGTGAAGAAGCTTTAGCCACACTAGCAAGCATCGGTCAGGACATGGAGGCGAGCAATTGGGAAGTTATGTTGATGTTATTCAAGGAGTTGGTGAGGCTGCACTTGTCGTGCTGTATTCAGTTTTAGTCACATTGCGATCAGGAGGATGTTTTTAATTTGGAATGTGTGCAGACGGAATTTACAAAAATGTTGCCAGGACGCAACAGGATGAATTAGAGGGAGACGTTGGACAAGCGAGGACTCTTTTCCTTCGAGAATAGAAGACTGAGAGGGATCTTATAGAAGTTTACATGGATAGGGTGAATGGATCCAGCCTTTTTTAACTTGAGTTGGGGAATCGAGGAGGAGAGGGCATCAGTTTAAGGTGAGAGGGGAATGAATAAAAGGGAAACTGGTGGAAACTGTTTTACACAGAGAGTGGTACACAAAGGGAATGAGCTGCCAATGGAAATGGTTGACGCATTTATATTAACGATATTTAACCGGCATTTGGGCAAGTATATGGACAGGAAAGGACGAGAATGCTCTGGGCCACGTGCTGGGAAATGAGGTTAGTGTGGTTGGATATTTAGGTCAGCATGGACGAGTTTGGGCCAAAGGGCCTCTCTGTCTCTCTCCATGCTGTAGGACTTGATGACTCTCAAAGAGAAATATCAATGTGCATATTTGCAATATCTTCTCGTCATTCTTCTTTCCATCATCGTTTGAGCAACTTTGTTTTGATCATAAAAGTGTTGGTTTAGTAGATTAAAGAAATCTGCCTGACTTATTCCTAACACTGACCCCGACACACTCTGAGAACTATATCATTGGCCATATCACCAAACTAGTTATAAATATAATTTTTTGTGGCCAGTGGAAGATTGGGGCTAGAAAAGGGAGTGATAAGCCAACAAAACACAGGGAATTATCGACTCAATCAGCCAACGTTAGTTCGAGGAGTTTGTTGGAGGGGATTCTGAGGGATAGGATTTACATCTATTTAGAAAGACAGGGACTGATTAGGGATTGTCAATGTGGATTTATGTGATGGAAATCATGTCTAATTAATGTGATTGAGTATTATGAAGATGTGACAAAGAAGATTGAAGAAGACACTTTGGTGTAGATTGTTTACACAGACATCAGCAAGACATTTAATACGGTACCTCATTGTAGACAGAATACTAAAATTAGGTTATATGTAATCTAGGAAAAGCTAACCAATTGGATACAAAATTGGATTGAAGGTAATTGATTGTTTTCCAGACTGAAGACCTGTGGCCAGCGGTGTGCTGAAAGAATCAGTGCTGAGCTCACTGCTTTTCATCACGGCTATAAACAACTTTGATGTGATTATCGGAGGCATGGTTAGTAAGTTTACAGATAACATCACTAAATTTGTGCAGTGGACAGTGAAGAAGATTATCTCAGAATATAACGGGATCCTCGACCATCAATGAGCCAAGGACTGGCAGATGGAGTTTAATTATATATTTGTGAGGTTTTGCACTTTGGTAAGTTAAAGCGGGGTAGTGCCCTGGGGAATGTTGCTGAACAAAGAGACCTACGGGTGAAGATTTATAGTTCCTTGAAAGTGGAGTTTACGTCGGTAGAGTGCTGAGGAACGTGATTGGCATGCTTACCTTAATCGGTCAGAACAGTGAATACAGGAGTTGGGACAGCGTGTTGCGCGTGTACAGGATGTAGGTAAGGCCACTTTAAGAACACTGCATACATGTCAGTTGACTCTGCTAATTGATGGATATTGTTAAGCTTGAAAGGCTTCAGAAAAATGTTTACAAGATTTTCTGAAACCTGAGGGTTTCAGCTACAGGGAGATGATAAACAGGATGAGGTTTTTTCACTGGCCTGTCAGATGCTGAATGGTGACATGACAGAGGTTTAAAAAAAAAGTCCTGAGGGGCATGGATAGTCTGAATGGGCAAGATCTTTTTCCCAATGTAGGGGCGTCCAGAACTAGACGGCATAGGGTGAAGGTGACAGGTCAAAGACGTAGAAGGGACCTGAGGGGAAACTTTTTCATACAGATGCTGGTGGCTGTACTGTCAGAGGAAGTGGTGAAAGTGGGTACAATTACACGTTTAAACTGTATCTGGTACATCTGGTATCTGTAAAAGGTACATAAATAGGAATGGTTCAGAGGGATGTGGCAAGTGGGACGAGATCTGATTAAGATGCTTGATTGGCATGGACAATTTGGACAAAAGGATCAGTTTCCACTCTGTATGACTCTCTTATTCTCACAGCGATACGAGGAAAAATTCTAAAAGGGCCATTCAAATGGGAATTCTCTTTGCCAGAAGTTTGTCGTGCTTCTCTGATTACAAGTATTCACAGCTGAGTTAGTTAAAGATTTGACAGAGAACTGAGTCAGGGATAATCGGACACAGAGAGGAAGATGAGACTGAGACCACAATGTGATCAGCCACAATCTTAATGCCTGGTGGAGAAGGCTCAAATTCTCTAATGACCCACTCCTGCTCCTCAGTCCCATGTTTCTGTGTCCCATTCAACCCCTGTAACCTGCTAGACAGGAGCAGTTAGAGTCCACTTACTGTTATAGCATGGTGCACAGAAACAGAGGAGACCATTTCGTCCCTCCAGACTGTCCCACACCGTTTGGGAGATTTGGAAAATGTAATTGGAAGACCCAGGCTGGATATGAAAGAGGCCGCTCATCTCTTTTTACAGAGCTTCCTCTCTCTGTAACTTGTGCTTCGTTTGTTGATCATGTTTGAGACCCAGATTCACTGTGAATACAGCCCCCAAATCTCACACAGCAATGGCTGGTCTCCCTGATTGCAACATTCCATAAAAGACCTTCCAGGAAAATAACACCTACTAACTTTCCAATAACAGAATGGGAGAACATCAGAAACAGGGGCAGGTCATTCCCATCCCAAGCCTGCCTGGCCCCTCAGTAAGATCAAGGCTGACCTGGTCCAAGTCTCAAACCTTCCTTAATGTCCAAGTCTTCTTGAGCACTTCCATAGAACACAGAACAAAGAACAGGACTGATTTGGAGATGCCGTTGTTGAGCTGGGGTGTACAAAGTTAAAACTCACACAAAACCAGGTTATAGTCCAACAGGTTTAATTGGAAGCACACTTGATTTCGGAGCATCGCTCCTTCATCAGGTGATCGTGGAGGGCTCAATCCTAACACAGAATTTATAGCAGAAATTTACAGTGTGATTTAACTGAAATTATACAATGAAAAATTGATTGTCTGTTAAGCCTTTCATCTGTTAGAATACCATGATAGTTTCACTTCTTTCGTATAAATCACAAAACCTTTTTTGTTAAAAGTTGCATTCTCAGGTTAGCTGTTCATAATGGTGATAGCTAGACAATGTTTTGAAAGTGGTGCCCCCCACCGTGTTCTCTGTCTAGGCCATGATGTTTATATTGATTCTAATCTAAAAAGTGAGATAACGGAGTTTTACATGAATTCATGCAGTTTTCGAGCTCAGAGTTCTACATGAATGCATACAGTTAGGACCTTCAGCCCTCGACGTTGTGCCGTTTATCCTACTCTAAGATCAGACTAAACTACATGCTTCCATTCCCTTTGTTCCATGTGCCTATCCAAGAGTCTCTTAAGTTTCCCTCAAGTATTTGACTCTCCTACCACTGCTGGCAGGGCATTCGACACACCCAAAACTCTCTGTAGAAAGAATCTACGTTGATATCTCCCCTAAACCTTCCTCCAATTGCCTTAAAATTATGCCACCTAGTGATAGACATTTCTGCCCTCGGAAAATGTTTCTGGCCATTCACTCTCTCTTTTTCCAAGTATGGTGATGGCAAACACGAGGGGACACAACTTTAAAGTGAGGGGAGATAGGCATATGACGGATGTTAGAGGTAGTTTCTTTACTCAGAGAGTTGTTAGGGTATGGGATGCTTTGCCTGCATCTGTAGTAGATTCGCCATGTTTATGTGCATTTACGTCGTCATTGGACAGGCAAATGGACGAACATGGAATAGTGTAGGTGGGATGGGCTTCAGCTGAGTATGACAGGGCGGCGCAACATTGAGGGCCGAAGGGCCTGTACCGCGCTATAATGTTCTATGTTCTATGTTCTATGCCTCTCATCATCTTGTACACCTCTTTCAAGTTATCTCTCATCTATTTTTCCTCCAGTGAGAAAAGCCCTCGATCCCTCACGGTTTCTTCATAAGACCTGCCCTCCTGTTGAGGCAGCATCCTGGTAAATCTCCTCTTTACCCTCTCTAAAGCTTTCTTATCCTTCCTATCATGAGGAAACCAGAACTGAACACAATATTCCCTGTGCGGCCTGAACAGGGCTCTATCGAGCTGCAGCATTACCTCATGGCTCTTAAACTCAATCCCCCTGCAACTGATAGCCAACACACCAAGCGCTTCTTAACAACCCAATCAACTTGGATAGCAATTTTGATGAATCTGTGGACACGGACCCCAAGAACCCTCTATTCCTCCAGACTCCCAAGAATCCTGCCTTTAACCATGCATTCTACATTCACATTCGAGCTTACAAGATGAATCACTTCAGTTTGAACTCCACCTGCACTTCTCAGCCTAGCTCTGCTTCCTGTTAATGTCCCGTTGCAACCGAAAATAGCCCTCCACATTCTGTAACACCCCAACTACCTTTGTGTCATCGGCAGATTTACTCGCCCACTCTTCAACACCCATATCCAAGTGCGGGACATCACTGGTCCCTTTCAGTGATCTACCTCTCTTAACTCTCTGTGTAATAGAATTCCTGACATTCACTACACTTTGTTTGAAGAAAACTTTTCTGCTTCTACACCATGACCTATTGATACGAACAAAAGAGGTAAAACAGGGGCTCAGGTCCTGAACTCAAGGCAGTAATTGACTGAGGATGATGTCAAGGAACCTGAACAAAATCACACTTACTGAGAATTAATTGTGACCTCTCCAGTGTTTGGTATCATTCACGGCACAAGGGAAGATGATTATCATTGGTGGGCATCAGTCATCTTAGCCGTGGGACACATCTTCATGAGACCCTCAGCGTAGCTTCCTCAGCCCAGGCACCTCCAGTTTGTCATCATACAATCCCGACAGTGTGGGGAAGGAGGCTATTCAGCCCATTGAGTCTAAACTGAGCAGATTGGATTCCCTACAGTGTGGAAACAGGACCTTCGGCCCAACCATCCCGTACCGACCCTCCAAAGAGTAACCCACCCAGACATATTTCCCTCTGACTAATGCACCTAAGATAATGAAAATTCACCTGACCTGCACATCTTCGGACTGTGGGAGGAAACCGGAGCATCGGAGGAAACTCATGCAGACAATTTGGGAATGTGCAAACTCCACACAGACAGTTGCCCAAGGCTGGAATCGAAGCTGGTACCCTGGTGATGTTAGGCAGCAGTGTTAGTTACTGAGCCACCATGCAGCAGAAAATTCACTGAATTTTACAAAATTTTCAGAAAATGTTGTCCATCTTCAGCTCTTGAGATAGTCTGTGACCATGTACAGCAAGACTTGGACAACATTCAGGGTCGTGCTGTTAAAGTCTGGGGAACATTTATGTAACAGCACTGTACATTTCCACAGTAAAAGCACGAGTTCATTCAGCAGCTCAATCTGGTTTCACAACAATGTGGTGAAGCCATTCATCCCATCAAAACTACTGGACAAAAGAAGGGTAGATCAATCAGTCCCTCCTGCCCGTTGCACAGCAAGGTGGGAGTCTGCTCTCTCCCACATGCCACATACATAGGAACAGAAAGAACCATTTCACACCCGGTGTCACTTACGAAGGAACAGGAAGAGGCTATTCAGCTTGTCAAGCCACTAACACAGGAACAGGAAAGTGTCAGGGATGATCCAACATCACAAACAAAGGGAGCAGGGGCTGCACAGATAGACTGCTCCAATTTGATCCACATGGCTTAATTACTCATGATACATATGTGTTACTTTAACATGGCTTTCTGGCAGTCGGTATGAAACCAACATTTTTTAGCCATTCTCCAAGTTATCTTCCATCTCCAAGAAGGCAGGCCCATGGTTTCTGTGGAGGTCAGAAACCGTTGGGGAATAACTAACTGTTTCAGAATGATGGTAGTTTGGCTGCTGACAGGATTGTGTACAAAGTGAAATTCAATGCAGTGTCACACAGTATCTGTGCATAAAGTGTTCAGAGTTCATTCAGAGCCTGTACCTCGCTGTCAATCGACGTGAGGGTTCTGCAGATGCATGTAAACTGTCGTGAATCAAACATGTAATGAAAATTATGACATTTTCACACCATTCAGCTGTTTGGGAAATAATGAGTTTCTGTCCATAACCATCAAGCTTCGACTTCTTATTCTCACAGCGCTACAGAGTAAACACATAGTTACTGCACTCTCTCTCCATGGTAACATCATGCCAGTGTTTAGTCTGGTCAAACGACTTTGCACTGTCTCGGTTACAAAGAGATCATTGATTATAAAGCTGACCAAACCTTTACACAATGCACCAAATACTCTCTCAACCAAACACGATCAGTGGGAAAGATATTCTAACTTTTGTACTTCAATCATTTTTCATGAAGAGCCACACATCATTTACTTACTGCCCCTGTATGAATTCTGTCAGTGACTTATGACCAAGGACATCCAGGTCCTTTTCAACAAAAGCACTCGCCAACCTCCCTACCATTTAATAAATATAAATGTACATGATGATATTTGTTGTTCACATCTGAATCATTTTTATACCTTGTGAACAGCTATTGTCCAAACACTGATCCTGCTGCCACCCATCAATCCTTCAGTCCAGTGAAAATCAGTATTCTTCTCGTATCTCCATTACTCAATTTTTAATCCATGTGGTATATATTCCACCCATACCTACCCATGGACTCTAACATTCCCCATTCACCTGTGTTCAAACATGCCAAGCGTCTTCTAAAAATACAAATACTCCACTCCCATTGGTTCTCAACTGTCGATGTCACAAAAGACAATCTCCACAAACAGGTTTATCAAAGATCATTTCCCTTTCCTGAATCTCGGCCGAATGTACCAAACCATATCATTATTCTCCAAGTGTCTAGTCGTCACGTTCCTTATAAAAGTTTCCAATATTTTTTCTCACAGCTGACATCAAATTATTTAGTTTTCTGTTTTCCCTCTCCATCCTGTTTTAAATATTATGGTTGACAATAGCTGCTGTCCAGTCTGCAGGATCCTTTCCAGAATCTAACCAGCTTTGAAGAATAATCAGTAATTATTTCACTAGCTCTGTTCTCATCTCAATCACTCTGAGATGTAGCTTATCACATGCAGCAACTTACGAAACTTCAATTCAATTAGATTTTCAATAACATACGCTCCATTAATTCTGATTTCCTGCAGTTTCCAATTTTTACCAGCCCCTCTGTTCCCTAATATTTCTGGAAATTAGTTTCTGTGCATTCCCCTGTGGAGGTGGAACCAATGCATTCCTCTCAGCAGGCAGATGGTTTCAATTGGAGCTGAGACTACAAAGAAGGGAAGCTGTATAAAAAAGGGAGGAGCGAGGCACTATATTTTCCTCTCTGAGATTTCCAGGAACATTTGTCTAAGCTACACCCATTCAGGTGTAAAGTGTAAAACCAGCTTGTCTTAAAATTGAGGTGGTCACTGAGCTGTATCCCCTCCTTCAGTATAACCTGTGTTCTCACGCCAGGGACAGGACTGCGCTGACACTCACGATGAATTAAACTGGATTTATTCTGGAACTTTGCAGGCAGCAGTGGGTAATATATCCACCATCTCTGAAGTGCAGTCTTTCAATGTATTCACGAAACCATCTGCCTGCTGAGATGAATGCATTGGTTCCATCTCCACAGGGGAAAGTACAGTAACTAATTTCCAGAAATATTAGGGAAACGTGAAATGGAACATCACGTTTCTCTACATATCAGCAACTATAAGTATTGCTGTTGGAGTTGATCACCACACTCAGAGACGAGAGAAAGAGGGAACATAACTCACGGTAAGCAGGAACATACCATAATAAATATGATATTCAGGAATATGTGAAAAGGGGAAATGTTAGAATAACTTCCCATTCTGTTTTCTTTCCAGTCCATCATCAGCAATCCTTTTGCTTGCTTTTCCTTTCTCTCGCTCACTCTCACCATATCTCTCTTTCTCTCTCACTTTCTCTCTCTTGCAGGACATCATCCACTCAACACAAACCTCCCGCTCACCCTTCCAAACATCCCTGATATAATAATATTATTTCTCAGTTGCATTCAGATTTGATAGGTTCATTGAACTCGAAACGTTATTTGTTTTTTTTTCCGACAGACTGCCATACCTGCTGAGATTCTCTAACATTCTTTCAGACGGTGGAGAATTTTATTTCAGATCGCCAGCATCCGCATTCCCTTCGTTATTTCAGCTTTAATGTTGTTGTTCCGCGGGATGCCAGCATCACTGGCAAGGGCAGCATTTGTTGTCCATCACAACTACCCTTGACCACGCGGCCATTTGTCAAGGCAATACAGAGACAACCATATTGTTGTGGATGTGAGGTGTCACTTAGTTCAGACAGGGCAAAAATGTTAGGTTTCTTTACCAAAGGTTATCAATAAAATAAGAAAAGAAATCCTGATGATATATTCTTGCCATGAGTGAAATTAGGTTTCATTCCAATTTTTGTTATTGGAATTTAAATTTAGTCATCGGCTGTGATAGGATTTCAGACAATGCTTTTAGAGTCATAACCTGTGCCTCTGAATTACACAGTCAGTGACATTATTACTCTGTTTAAGAGTCCCTGTTGTGAAGTAACTGCAGAGACAAGAACAAGTTTGTGATCAAACTATTTGTAACTGGAAGAGAGGTCAGAAGAGAACTGGAGCCATAAAATCTGTCGGTAACGAAGGGTTAGATGATGGCGAAGTCAACAACAGAACTCAGGCAAATATGGAGATTGGGGATATTATGAAGGTTGGCGTCGGTAGGTTTGATGACAGAGAGAATATGGAGATATAAAACAGTTCACGGTAATTCAAAACTCAAGATTCCGAACAGTCTTTTACCTTCTCAAATGTTTATGAGTAAGTAGTTTGGAAATGCATGAGAAGGAAGTGTCGTTTGTGACTGAAAGTTTATGTATTTGTTAAATATAATCAACCAGAATAGCAATAACATTCAGCATCATTCATAGAATTGGCAGAGATAGACTTACCAGGAACACCAATAATAGCGAGGATGGGATAGTACCCAGCTTGAATAATCAATAGTACGGCTCGTATCCACTACTGTAACCATGGACAATCCTGAGAAAGATAGTAAAGACCCAAGGATAAACGCCTGTCCATTGTTGGAACATTCCAGTCTAATGTTCTCAGATTAAAATCAATTGTTGGACCATTCTAATGTTCTCAATTTTTGATCTCTCTCTCTTTCTCTGTAGCTGCTGATCCCAATCTTGTTGAGGTTGACTCTGCCCCGAATACTATGGCATAACATGTTGAAAGAAGTCCCTGATTATAGAAGAGGGAAAGCCTCCAGTGACCCAGTTTGGTCCAGAAAGACTGATATTAATCACAGTCACTGAACAAACAGCTCCAGTTAACCCATTTCACGGCAACTCTAATATATCACAATAATACTTGGTGTGGGTGGGATTTTGATATCGCTGATTATTGGGCTAATGGCACATCTCCAGTTGTAAACATAGAGGTGAGAGAGCGAGATAATTCTTTCTCTTCACAAGCTCGATGATTCTGCTGTGTTTTAGCAGTGTAGGAATTGCTGGGCTCCCGATGCCGTCTGTGTCTGATCACCAGGCCTGCTGCATCTTTTCGTTTTATTTATTTATGTTTAACTGACTTTTGTCTGTCCAGCATTTAACGGCTTAGGTGGGTATAGGCATTTTTGAGAGACACCTACAGAGCCAAAGACGATGTAAATACAGTCCATTCCTTGTGTTCTTGCAGCCGCGGCCTGGTCCTGTGGAGTGATGGTCAAGCTCTCACAGAACCAGGATTCTTAGTTTTACCTTTCGCCAGTTATTGCTGGAGTCTCAGCAGGGTTGGAAGGCAGGAAATCTCTCCCGGGTGCTAGACACTCTCTCTGTGATTTCTCTCGGAACTGTCTTTTGATGTTCTTTCCTCCTGGATTGGAGAACTGCATGTCAGCCAATCTGTTTCCTGCATTTGTTTTTTGACATTTGTGTGCTTATTGGATGATACCATGTTGGAGCAGTTAGTGTATAGTAGTTAAATAAACTATTATTCTGCTAAGTTTTCCAACAGAATTATGTTATTGCAAGTTCATCTTCCTTTTGTTGTCTTTTATCGACAGTGTTCGAATAAATTGTGTTTTGCTTAATGTAGAATATTTTGACCAAGTAAATTCTATCTCAAACACAGCATCTCACATTTACCAGCGGAATGGACCGAGCTGGAGGAGTGATAATCATGTCAGGAATTATATCGGATACTCAATCCACCTCACAGATCCAGCCCAGACACGTATAAGCCCAGATGAGATACCTACTCAGCATGAAGCACTGCGTCGACCAGGCTAGTGTACTGCTCAGCAATCCGTCCAGGATCGAACACTGTTTAGAGTTCACCAGTTCACTACTTATGCGTCAAACAGTGCACTTATCTATAAACTTGGATTAGATAATCTGTTCAGCACAGGGCACTGTACAGAACACACAAAGGCATTGTTCTATACACCCGGACTGGATATCTGTTCAGCATGGGGAGTTGTGCAGTGAATAGCAGTGAATTCATCCATTAATCTGGAACAGTTACCCTCCCAGCATACACAGCCTTGTACATAAATTGCTGCATTGCTGAGTAACACTGTGTTAGATCCCTGCCCAGCGTGGGGAAACTTGAAGCTCATGCTGGAAGTGACAGGATGTACACCTCCCCTCCATTTACAGCTCCATATTTCCATTGTGGCATGACACAGGAGTGCTGTGGGTGTGAAACTCACTGCCAGAGTGAGATGGCGGGGGAGTCAGTTTAAATACCAACAAATGGGAGGAGCTTGATTAAAAGATAGGAGGAGATTGAGAGACAATTTCAGAGAAGGATCCGATGGTAGCTTTAAAAATTGTGAAATGAAAACATTTCGATAGCAGCTTGCAATATAGGCCACTGTTTACAGGAATGGTGGGTGAGCAGGATATTGGTGTAAGTTAAGATGATGGAGTGTTTTGGATAAGTATTTGTCCTGCAGCGTTGTAACTGGGAGTGGGATCAGCAGATTATTCGACTCATTTGGCTGAATCGAACAATAATTTGTCTCAGCGCCATTTTCATTGAATGTGACAGAAGGAATGTCTGCACGAGGCAGAGCTAGTTTCCTGGTGTTATAGAACATAGAACATAGAACATAGAAGAATACAGCGCAGTACAGGCCCTTCGGCCCTCGATGTTGCGCCGATCCAAGCCCACCTAACCTACACTAGCCCACTATCCTCCATATGCCTATCCAATGCCCGCTTAAATGCCCATAATGAGGGAGACTCCACCACTGCTACTGGCAGGGAATTCCATGAACTCACGACTCGCTGAGTAAAGAACCTACCCCCATGAACTCACGACTCGCTGAGTAAAGAACCTACCCCTAACATCTGCCCTATACCTTACCCCCCTTAATTTAAAGCTATGCCACCTTGTAATAGCTGTAATATCTTATCGAATTCACCTCATTAACTATCCACCTCACTCCATGGTGTCCCTCTCATTCAATGCCAGCTCGATTCTCCCACGCAACATGGCTGGAGGTACACACCATCTCCCGGATGCCCATGGATATTCAGTGATCCCTGGTACTGCTGCCATCATTAAAAGGCCAATGTGCACACCTTTGAGCTTTCTCAGTTTGGAGCTGTCCTGCACAGTTTACCGAGCAAGGCAGATAAGGGGAAATTACACCACAGCTTGTCGACAGGGCACGGAGGTCCTGGTAATAGTCTAGTACAGAGGGGGACAATTCTCTTCCCAGAGGGAGCCGCACCGAGCATGGTCTGAGCACACCACGCAGCTCATAACATTATCTGCGGTCCGAAGAAAAGTCCAGCTTTACTGGAAAAGCACCTTCCCCGCGCTGTCAGGATAAGAGTCAGCGTATTCTCTCTACTCTCTCATACTCACTGTATATCTGTTGGCGCCTTCCCCAGAATAAGGCTCCATCATTCTCACCACTACAATGCAGCACCTTCTCTCTCTCTCTGTCTGTCTCTCTCTCACCTACGCAATACTCCCACATGGTTATAAAATGTTCTTATGAGTACAGTTTCTAGAATTCTCTGGATGATATCGTTTATACAATGTTCAAGATCATTTTAAAAATAATCCAACTTTAGCAAAATGTTCATTCCCCCAGTATGTTACGCATCAGAGAAAGGAGCAGAGTTTTACTTTTTTTTTTAAATCACTCAGGATGAAAGTGCATCATGAGGCCATTAAGCCTCTAAAATATGCTCTATAATTCAGACAAAGGGAGCACTTAAACACTTGAAGACTCTCTCTCTACTTGAAGACAGGCGCCGCATTGGGGTTTCTCCAGTTTCACTGCAACTCTCTTTTAATCCCGATAATTATGGAATATTTCACACAGTGCCTCCAGTCACTCTGCAACCACTTCTATTAAAACAAGCTATGAATTACTGATGAGCTGTTTACCCTTGGTCTTTTCTGTTTGAGAAATTCCTTCTTCGTTTTGTTAGAGACTATGCAAAACTTTCATCTGACTACAATTTTGTTTATAATGTTGAAACACTTTGAACCTTCCCCTGTGAGGAACGATGTAAAATACTGTTTTAAATTCTCTGCCTGTTCCCTGAAACCAGTTCCCCAGTCACATCCTCCAGGTGTCCCACATTTTCTTTCCTGCCTTTCTTCCAAGGGTTACACATACATCATGAACGTTTTTTTTATTTGATATGCGAAAACTCTTGCGGTTAGTTTCTTTTCATATTTCTTGCCAGTTTTGGAATATTTTTCTTTGTATTTTGTTTTATAAATCTGCTTCTGGTTCCAAAAGTAAACTTCCCAAATGTGGCCGACGCTAGAGCTCACTAATCTGAATTCTTTAGTTTGTGATTGATTAGTATCCTTCACAGCCTTTGTGCATCATGGGTGGTTCATCTTCACATCTTCATGTCATCTTCTTTTTGACCAGAGTCAATAATAGCTGAGCGTTATTAAGCAATACATGCTTAAATGTGCCCCCACCCCTACACATCTGCTGACCTTCACCTGTGTCTATTTTCACACTCCGTATTTGACCAGATATATCTCATAAATATGCATTTGAAATGCCTCGTTCTTTTCAGACATTCAGGGGGAAACTACGCATGTGGCTGAACACATGGAGAGTGACTCCATTCTCTGAGTTTTTCTGGCTCTCTGATTTCTATTCAATGATGTCACATTCCAGTGGGAAGCTTCCGACATGTCATCCTTTTCTCTCAAACGAGAAATCCCCTCACTCTGATGGACTGGGCCTTCAGCTGTGACTGTCCCGTCTCCCTCACTTCTGCCCTCACTCCATCCCCTGCTTCCCAGAAAAATGATAGTTCTCCCCTTGTCCTCACTTCCTACTACACTGGAATCCACATTCACAGATTATCCTCCGCCACTTCCACCACCTCCAGCAGGACAGCACTATCAAACATATTTTCCACTCCAGTCAACTTTCAGTATTTCATAGGGACAATTCACTTCTGTGGCCCGCTCCATCACCCCGAACACTTTCCCACACCCCCATGGTACCTTCCCATGTAAATGCAGAAGTTGCAACATTTGCCCATTCATCTCTTCCCTCCTCACTGTCCAAGGCCCTAAACACACCTTTCAGGTGAAGCAGCATTTCAGTTGTACGCTTTCAATCCAGTCTCCTGTCATTGCTGCTTACAATGCAGTCTCCTTTACATTAGTGAGCCAAACAGAAACTGCTTTGAGGAACATCTCCACTTTGTCTGTAGGAATGACCCTTTCCTTCTGATGCTCCCTATTTCAATAACATTGCTCTCAGGATAATGAGAATTCTTTGAGGAGGTAACGACGCGTTGAACCAGAGAAAGTTACCTATCTGAACTTCCAGAAGGCCTCTGATATGGTACCGCGCAGGAGGCTGCAGAGTAAGATAAGGACACATGGTGTAAGAGGCCAGGTACTAGCATGGATAAAAGGTTGGCTGTCTGGCAGGACGCATAGTGAGGATAAAATTGTCCCTCTCAGGATTAGCACAGTTCCACAAGAGTCAATGTTGTGACCACAACATTTCATTTCATAAGTTAATGATCTGAGTGGTGGGACAGAAGGCATTCTGACTACGTTTGCAGATGATGCAAAGGTAGTTGGAGGGGCATGGTGTATTGAGGAGGCAGGGAGCCTGCAAAGATTTCGATAGTTTAGGAGAGTGAGAAAAGGTATGGCAGATGGAATACAATGTGGGAGAGTGTGAGTTCATGCACTTGATATGAAGAATACAGGCATGGACTATTTACTAAATGGAAAAAAATTCAGAAATCTGAGTAACAAAGTGACTTGGGATTCCAAGCGCAGGATTTGCCTTAGATAAAGTTGCAGGTTGAGTTAGTAGTTAAGAAGGCAGATACAATGTTGTCATTCGTCTCGAGAGGAGAAAGATATGATGGTGGGGATTCTGAGGCTTTCTCAGGCTCTGGATAGACCACATTTCCAGTATTTTGTGCCTCCTACCTCAGGAAGGATGTATTAGCCTTGGTGTGTGTCAAGAGAAGGTTCATCAGAAATGGAAAGCTTAACACATGAGGAACATTGGAGAACTCTGGGTTTATACTCGATGGAGATTAGAAGGATGAGGGGGGATCCAATTGAAACTTACAGAATTCTGAATGAACTGGATACAGACAAATTGGGAAGACGTTTGCACTGGCAGGAGGACACAGGCTTAGACAAAATGGAAAACCCATTTGAACGGAGATAAAATGAAACGTCTTTAGCCAGAGAGTGTTTGGAAGCTGAAGAGCAGGACGAGTAGAGTAGTGATCTCAGGTTTGCTACCAGTGGCACGAGCTAGTGAGATGAGGAACAGTCAGCGAATGCAGCTTTACACGTGGCTGCGAAGCTGGTGCAGGAGGGAGGGCTTCAGATACCTATACCATCTAGATACCTTCCGTGTAAGGTGGGACCTGTACATGAAGGACGGGTTGCACCTGAACTGGAGGGGTCCAAATGTCCTATTTGGGAGGTTTGCTCGTGTGATTCTGGCGGGTTGAAACGAGTTTGGCAGGAGGGTAGGAATCAGACCACATGTCTGAGAGGGGGTTATTTGCAGATGGGACAGTGACAGGATATATTGAATCTATCAGGAAGGTTTCTCACTCGATGAAACAAAGGGATCAGTTAATGTGCGTCTGCTTTTATGCAAGGAATGTCCGAAATAAGAGTGACGAACTTAGAGCATGGATCAGTACTTGGTGCAACGATGTCATGGCCATAACGGAGACGTAGGTTTCACAGGGGCAGGGATGGTTTATTGATGTTCCAGGGTTTAGAACGTTTAAAAATGTTTCGGGGCAGCACGGTGGCACAATGGTTAGCACTGCTGCCTCACAGCACCAGAAGACCCGGGGACAAATCCCACGTCAGGGAACTGACTGTGCGGAGTTTGCAAATTATCCCCGTGGATTTGCTCCGGTTTCCTCCCATAATCCAAAGATGTGCAGATTAGGTGAACTGGCCATGCTAAATTGCCCGTAGTGTTAGATGACGGGGTAAATGTAGGGGAATGGTTTTGGGTGGGTTGCTCTATGGAGGGTTGGTGTGGACTTGTTGGGCCGAAGGGTGTTTCCACACTGTAAGTAATCTAATATAATCTAAAAAAGAACAGGGTGGGTGGAAAATGAGGAGGGGGTGTAGAATTGCTCATCAGAGAGTGCGTCACAGCTACAGAAATGAAGGTTGTTGAGGAGGGTTTGTCTACTGGGTCAGTATGGGTGGACGTTAGGAACAGCAAGGGAGCGGTCACCGCATTTGGGGATTTTCTACAGTCCACCTAATAGCAGTAGAGAGATTGAAGATCTCATAGGCGGGCAGATTCTGGAAAATTGCAAAAGTAGCAGGATGATAGTTATGGTTGATTTCAACTTTTCCAATATCGACTGGAACCTCGTAAGTGCAGATAGTGTGGATGAAGCCGATTTTGTCAGGTGTGTTCAAGACGGTTTCCTTACTCAGTGTGTAGACAGACCGACGAGGGGAGAGTCTATTTTGGATTTGGTGCTCGGCAACGAGCCAGGACTCACGGTGGAAGAGCACTTTGGTAAAAGTGATCACAACTGCCTCACATGTAGCATAGTCTGCGAGAGTGAAAGGAGCAGTTTCCGAGGGAAGATATTTAATTGTGGAAAAGGAAATTATGATGCTATCAGACAGGAGTTGGGAAGTACAGACTGGGAGCAATTGTTCCATAGAAATGGCACAGCATACATATTTAGACTGTTTAAGGAGCAGTTGTTGCGAGTGATACACAAATTGTTCCTCTGAGACAGGTAAGAAGAGGTAAGATTAAGGAACCTTGGATGATGAGAACAGAGGAATGTCTCGTCAAAAGGAAGCAGGCAGCTTACGTAAGATGGAGGAAGCAAGGATCTAGCACAGCTTTAAAGGATAACAGGCTTGCTAGAAAGGAGATCAGAAATGGACTGAGGCGAGCCATGATGGGGCATGAAAAAGGCTTGGCAAGAAGGATTAGGGAGAATCCAAATGCATTTTTCTCATACGTGATGAATAAAAGAATAATCAGGGAGAATGTAGGGCCGATCAGGGATAGAGTAGGAACTTATGCGTGGCGTCTGAGCAGATAGGGGTAGCCCTAAATGAGTTTTTGGCTTCGATTTTCAACAACAAAGGGAACTTGTTGTAAATGAAAACTTAGAGGAGCTGGGCCAGATCAGCCTTGACCAGATCAAGATTGATGAAGTTGATGTGCTAGCAATTTTGGAAAACATTAAGATTGCTAAGTCCCCAGGGCCAGACCAGATTCATCCTAGACTGCTCCGGGAAGCGAGAAAGGAGGTTGTTAAGCCGCTGGCGAGGATATTTGCCTCCTCACTCTTCACAGGAGTTGTACCGGAGGATTAGAATGAGGCAAATGTTGTTCCTCATTTCAAGAAGGGTGATAGGGAAATCCCTGGCAATTGGAGACCAGTCAGTCTGACATCCGTGGTCAGCAAAGTTTGGAAAAAATTCTGAGGGATAGGATTTATGACTATTTGGCAAAGCATTGTGTGATTAAAGGCAATCAGCATGGCATTGCGAGGAGCAGATCATGCTCCGCAAATCTTATTGAGTTCTTTGAGAAGGTGTCAAGACAGATCGACGGCGTTCGAGCAGTGGATGTGGTGCATGTGGACTTCAGCAAGGTATTTGATAGGGTTCCCCATGGAAGGCTAATTCATAAAGTCAGGAAGTATGGGATGCAGAGAGATTTGGTTATCTGGATTCAGAATTGGCTGGTTGGCAGAAGACACTGTTTATAGATGGCAAGCATTCTGCTTGGAGGATAGTGTTGAGAGGGATTCCACAGGGTTGTGTTTGGGCCTCTGCTCTTTGTAGTTTTAATAAATTACTTGGATGAGGAGGTTATGGGGTGGGTTAGTAAATTTGCTCATGACACAAAGGTTTGAGGTGACGTCGGTAGTATAGAATGCTTCTCTAGGCTGCATCGTGACATAGACAGGATGCAGAGCTGGGCTGAGAAATGCAGATGAAGTTCGACCTAGATAAATGCGAAGTGATGCATTTTGGAAGGTCAAATTCGAATCCTGAATATAGCAATAAATACAGGATTCTTGGCAGTGTGGAGGAACAGAAGGATCAGAGTGTGCAAGTGCATAGATCACTCAAAGTTGCCACCCAAGTGGATAGGGTGTCAAGAAAGCATATGGTGTTTTGGCTTTCATTGATAGGGTGATCGAGTTTAAGAGCCGTGAGGTTTTGCTGCAGCTCTCCAAAGTCCCTGGTGAGACCACACTTGGAATATTGTGTCCAGTTGTGGACGCCCTACTATAGGAAAGATACAGAGGATTTGGAGAGCGTGCAAAGAAGGTTATCCAGGATGCTGCCTGGATTGGAGGGCTTGCTTTATGAAGAAAGGTTGAAAGAACTTGGACTTTTCTCTCTGGAGACAAGGAGGAGAGAGGAGACCTGATCAAGGTGTACAAAATAATGAGTGAAATAGATAGAGTCATTACCCAGAGAATTTTCCCCAGGGTAGGATTGATTAGTTCGAGAAGTCATAGTTTGAAGATATTAGGAGGAAGGTAAAAGGGAGACATCAGAGGTAGGTTCTTTACGCAGAGAGTTGTAAATACATGGAATGCATTGCCAGCTCTGATGGTGGAAGCAAAGTCATTGGGGACATTTAAGCGACTGTTGGGCATGCACATGGATAGCAGTGAGTTGAGGGGTGCAGAGGTTAAATTACTACGTTTTACATGAGGATTAAATCTTGGGACGACATCGTGGCCCAAAGGGCCTGTTCTGTGATGTACTGTCCGATGTTCTATGTTCTATTTAGTATATTTAAAACAGACACAGATAAGTTTTGATTGACAAGGAGATCAACGGTTACTGAGAGGAAGCAGGAAAATGGGGTTGAAAATCTATCAGTCGTAACGAATGGCGGAGCAGACTTGATGGTCCAAATGGCTTCATTTCTGCTCATATAGACTTGTGGCCTTATAATATTTCGGTCCTGGATGGCACGGTGGCTCAGTGGTTTGCACTGCTGCCTCACCGCATCATGGAACTGGGTTAGATTTCCTCTGGGTGTTCCAGTTTCTTGCCACAGTTCAAGTTGTGCAGGTTAGGTGAAATAGCCATGCTGAATTGCCGATTGTGTACAGGGATGTTGAGGTTAGGTGCAATGGTCAAGGGTCTATGTATAATATTAGGGTAGAGAATGGGATTGGTTCGCATACTCTTTGGAGGGTCAGTATGAACCTAGTGGGCTGAAGGGCCTGTTTCCACACTGTAGGGATTCTATGAAAATGCAGGTTGCTGCAATGTTCCAATGAAGCACAACACAAGCTCGAGTAACACCTCACTTTACACGTTGGTACGTTACAGTCTGTAGGAGTTAATATTCAATTCCGTAAATTCACAGCCTGAACCCATTATGGCTGTTCTCCATTTTCCGTACACTCTCCCACCTGGGCTCCCTCAGGTCGTGTCTTGTTTATGTTGCATTCAACAGAGAAAATCAATTTCTATTATTTACACATTAATTTACACCTATTATATATCTGTGTCTCTTTCACCACAATTTAAATACCATTTGTCGTTCACACTGGGCTTCCAAACACTCTAATTTATAACTAAGGTCACACACTCATCTTGTTTTTTTTATATGCGCAGAAAAGCTCGTGCTGCTTGTTTTTGTATTTCTTGCCAATTTGCTCCATCGTGTCTTTTCTCCCCTTTTCCTCGCTTTCTAGATTCATACAGTCATATAGCGCACAAACAGACCCTTTGGTCCATCTTGTTCCATGCTCGGCAGGTTTTCCAAACTAAACTAGTCCCATATGATTGCATTTTGTCCATATGCCTCTAAACGTTTCCCATTCATATGTTTGTCCTAATGAGTTTTAAATGTTGTAGCTGTACTTACACCTCCCACTTTTCCTCTGACAGCTCATTCCATAAACACACATCACCCAATGTGTGAAAACATTGACCTCTCATCCATTTCAAATCTTTCCTCTTTCATCTTTAACCTATACCTTCTATGGTTGAACTCCCCCATCCCCTGGGGAAGACCTTGACTGGTCACTCTATTCATACATCTCATGATTTTATAAACTGCTACAATGTCATCCCTCAACCTCCTACACGCTATCTGACACCAGCTTCACGAACAAGCATTTAAAGATAAGAATTGCAAGTTTGAAACAGTATTCAAATGACAGGTAAATAACACTCAGCCCAAGCTTCATACTGTGATTTGTTTTTCTCCATGTTACAATACTAAGGCAGCATGAAACTCTTACGAGTACCAATAAGAGGTCAAACACCTGAATTGCTTTGTCCAAATCGTGTGATGATCTCTACAGTGAAAGCGCATCTCTGGCCTGAACCATATAAGAAGGGGAATTCTTGTACCGCACGGTCAGCGTCTACCTTTAGCGTGACATGAAGGCTGAGTATACTTTTTGAAATTTGGATCATAGTGTGAATTCAGTGCAAAGGGGGAGAGGTGTTTTCAATAAGGTTTCCGCCAAGAAGGCAACTTTCCAGAATGAGATGTGAGTGGAAGGTGTAAAGCAGCATGAATGGAGAGGCCGAACCACACTGAGACCAGAGCATAGTGGAAGCACAAAACGCAACTTCATGCTACAGCAGAGTAGGTAGACTTGATCAAAGAGTTTCAGGTGAAGTGGGTTGGGGACCATAATGTGAGAGAAAGTACTCTGTAATTTGAGAGGAAGATCCTGGAATAAGGAAGGGGAGATGGACAGGGAAGAGGATGGAGAAGCAATGGCAGTGTTTTCTGGGGAGTAAATCAGGAAGAACAGCTGAAATACATGCCTAACATCAGCTATGGTCCCTCAAACAAACATTATAAATCTGGACATCCACTATTCCTCATCAATAGTATCCTTGAGAGGTTTTGTCAACCATGTGTGGTTCACCTGCTTATCGAGTTCTTCTTTTGAACAGAAACAATAATTACTGAGCGGTTTGGGATATCTGCTTGAATGTCTGCTCACGTATACTCACTGGCCTTCCTCTGAATCTATTTTCACATTCTGCTTCAGACCAGATGTGAGGCAGAAATCCTCAATTTAGACGCCTGGTTCTTTTCAATCATTCGGGGGAGCTTCTGCATGTGGCTGAACACGTGATGAGCGGAGGCTGACTCCATTCTCCAAGTTTCTCCGTCTCTATTATTTCTGTTTGATGATGCAACATTCATGTCAGCTGCGTCTAACGTGACCTAATTTCCCTTCAAACCAGAAATCCCCTAACTCTGGTAGCCAGGGCCTTCAGCTGTCACTGTCCCATCTCCCACGGTATTGCTCACAATCTGTCCCCTTCTTCCCAGAATAATGGTAGAGTCCTCTTTGTCCACACTTCCTCCGAGAATGGAAGATCAAAATTACCATTTCCACCATGTCCATCAGGCCAGCACCATCAAACACATCTGCCTCTCCCGCCCACTGTCAGTATTTCACAGGGGCCGTTCCCTCAGTGACCCCTCCATCACCCGAACATTTCCCACTCCACCATGGCACCTTCCCATGCAATTGCAGAAACTGCAACATTTGTCCATTCACCTCTTCACTCCTCACTGCCCAAGGCACCAAACATACCTTCCAGGTAAAGCAGCATTTCACATATAAACTTTCAATCTGGTCTCCTATCATTGCTGCTCACAATGCAGTCTCTCTATATTGGCGAGGCCAAACATGAGATTGCTTTGAGGAACACTCCCACTCTGTCTGTAGAAATAACACTCACCATCTCATTGCTTCCCATTTCAATAACCTACCTTGCTCTCATGCTAACATTTCGACCCTGGGCTGCTGCAATGTTCCAAGGAAGCACAACCCAAGCTCGAGTATCAATTCACTTCAATCTTTCGTACGTTACATCCTGTAGGAGTTAATGTATAATTTCATAACATCACAGTCTGACCCCATTATAGCTATTCTCCAGTTTCCGTACTTTCTCCGTCCTGGCCTCCCAATGACCTTTGTCTGGTTGTGTCTTTACCTTTCACTCAATAGAGAGAATCCCTTTTCCCCATTCACAGTTTAATTTAAAGCTATTTCACATGATTTTCTCGTTCACCACTATTACAAGGATGTTTATCATTTGTCACATCCTCTTTTACCCGTCAACCCCCTCCCACATCTGTTAAGGGATTATAAAGCTCAATTTTCAATCCTTTTCAGTTCTGAAGAAGTGTCATACTGGACTTGAAACGCTAACTCTGTTTCTCTGTCTCTGCAGATGATGCCAGACCTGTTGAGCTTCTCTTGAAATGAATAGGCTCAGAACAAATTTTCAATTAAACAAATAACTATAGATACTGGAAATGAAAA
>NC_057725.1:75189155-75195317 GCF_004010195.1 Chiloscyllium plagiosum | reverse complement strand
GCTCCTTCCTCTGATGCGTTACATACTGGGGGATGAACATTTTGCGAAAATTGAATTATTTTGAAAATCATCTGGAACATTGTACAAACGACATCATCCAGATAATTCTAGAAACACCACTCATGAGAACATTTATAACCATGTGGGGGTATTGCCTAGGTGAGAGAGAGAGAAGGTGCTGCATTGCAGTGGTGAGTGTGATGGAGCCTTATTCTGGGGAAGGCGCTAACAGATAAACAGTGAGTGTGAGGGAACAGAGAGAATACAGTGACACTTATCCTGACAGAGCGGGGAAGGTTATTGATGTATTTCCTGAATTGCTGGAGATTTCTTCTGACCGATACTGCACTGAGCTGTGTAGTGTGCTCAGACCATGCTCAGTGGGTCTGGTAGTGTGGCCCTCTCTGGGAAGAGAATGGTCCTCCTCTGTACTAGCCCATGCACCAGGACCTCCATGCCCCTGTCTACAAACTGCGGTGGAATTGCCGCTTATCTGCCATGCTCGAGTAAACTATGCAGGGCAGCTCCAAGCTGAGAAAGCTCAACCGCGTGCCCATTGGCCTTTTAAAGATGGCAGCAGTGCCAGGGATCACTAAATATCCAGGTGTTCCCGTGCAAAAATGCACAATTTTTAAACCTACCATCAGATCCTGTTGTGAAATTCTCTCTCAATCTTCCCCTCGCTTTTAACCAAGCTCCTCCCATTTGTTGGTAATTAAACTGATTCCACTGCCATCTCTCTCTGGCAGTGAGTTTCACACCCACAGCACCCCTGTGTCATTCCACAATGGAAGTATGGAGCTGTAAATGGAGGGGAGCTCCACATCCTGTCACTTCCAGCATGAGCTGCAAGTTTCCCCGCGCTTGCCAGTGATCTAACACAGTGTTACTCAGCAATGCAGTGATTGGAGTACACAGCTATGTATGCTGGGAAGGTAACTGCTCCAGATTAAAAGATAAATTCACTGCTATTCACTGCACAGCTCGCCATGCTGCACAGATATCCAGTCCGTGTGTATAGAACAATGTCTTTGTATGTTCTGCACAATGCCCTGTGCTGAACAGATCATCCAGTCCAAGCGTATAGATCAGTGCACTGTTGGACATGTACGTAGTGAAATGGTGAGCTCCAGACAGGATTACTGAGCAGTACACTAGCGTGGTCTACGCAGTCTTCATGCTGAGCAGGTATCTCATCTGGGCTTATACGTATCCGGGCTGGATCTGAGAGGTGGATTCAGCATCCGATATAATTCCTCACATGATTATCACTCCTCCAGCTCTGCCCATTCCGCTGGTAAATGTGAGGTGATGTGTTTCAGATAGAATTTACTTGGTCAAAATATTCGACATTAAGCAAAACACTATTTATTCGAATACTGTCGATAAAAGACAACAAAAGGAAGAGGAACTTGCAATAACTTTATTCTATTGGAAGACCGAGCAGAATAATAGTTTGTTTAACAGCTATACAGTAACTGCTCCAATATGGTATCATCCAATAGGCACACAAATGTCAAAAAGCAAATGCAGGAAACAGATTGTCTCACATGCAGTTCTCCAATCCAGGAGGAAAGAATATCAAAAGACAGTTCCGAGAGAAATCACAGACAGAGTGTGTAGCACCCGGGAGAGATTTCCTGCCTTCCAACTCTGCTGAGACCCCAGCAATAACTACCGAAAGGTAAAACTAAGAATACTGGTTCTGTGAGAGTTTGACCATCACTCCACAGGACCAGGCCGTGGCTGCAAGGAATGGACTGTATTTACATCGTCTATGGCTCTGTAGGTGTATCTCAAAAATGCCTAAACCCACCTAAACCGTTAAATGCTGGACAGACAAAAGTCAGAGTTAAACATAAATAAATAATACGAAAAGATGCAGCAGGCCTGGTGATCAGACACAGACGGCCTCGGGAGCCCAGCAATTCCTACGCTGCCAAAACACAGCAGAATCATCGAGCTTGTGAAGAGAAAGAATTATCTCGCTCCCTCACCTCTATGTTTACAACTGGAGACATGCCATTAGCCCAATAATCAGCGAATTCAAAATCCCACCCACACCAATTATTATTGTGATATATCAGAGTTGCCGTGAAATGGGTTAACTGGAGCTGTTTGTTCGGTGACTGTGATTAATATCAGTTTTTTTGGACCTAACTCGGTCACTGGAGGCTTTCCCTCTTCCATAATTAGGGACTTCTTTCAACATGTTATGCCATAGTATTCGGGGCAGAGTCAAGCTCAACAAGATTGGGATCAGCAGCTACAGAGAAAGAGAGAGAAATCAGAAACTGAGAACATTAGAATGGTCCAACAATTCATTTTAATCTGAGAACATTAGACTGGAATCTTCCAACAATGGACAGGAGTTTATCCTAGGGTCTTTACTATCTTTCTCAGGATTGGCCATGGTTAGAGTTGCGGATACGAGCCGTACTGATGATTATTCAAGCTGGGTACTATCCCATCCTCGCTATTATTGGTATTCCTGGTAAGTCTATCTCTGTCAATTCTATAAATGATGCTGAATGTTATTGCTATTCTGGTTGATTATATTTAACAAATACATAAACTTTCAGTCACAAACGCCACTTCCTTCTCATGCATTTCCAATTTACATACTCAAAAACATCTGAGAAGGTAAAAGACTGTTCGGAATCTTGAGTCTTCATTTACCGTGAACTGTTTTATATCTCCAAATTCTCTCTGTCATTAAACCTACCGGCGCCCACCTTCATAATATCCCCAATCTCTAGCTCTGCCTGAGTTCTGTTGCTGACTTCGCCATCACCTACCCCTTCGTTAACGACAGATTTTATGGCTCCAGTTCTCTTCTGACGTCTCTTCCAGTTACAAATAGTTTGACCACAAACTTGTTCTTGTCTCTACAGTGACTTCACCACAGGGACTCTTAAACAGAATAATAATGTCACTGACTGTGTAATTCAGAGGCACAGGTTATGACTATAAAAGCATTGTCTGAAATCCTATCACAGCCAATGACTAAATTTAAAGTCCAATATCAAAAATTGGAATGAAACCTAATTTCACTCATGGCAAGAATAAACCATCAGGATTTCTTTTCTTATTTTATTGATAACCTTTGGTAAAGAAACCTAACATTTTTGCCCTGTCTGAACTAAGTGTCACCTCAGATCCACAACAATATGGTTGCCTCCGTATTGCCTTGACAAATGGCCGCGTGGTCAAGGGTAGTTGTGATGGACAAAATATGTTGCCCTTGCCAGTGATGCTGGATCCCGCGAAACAACAACATTAAAGGTGAAATAACCAAGGAAATGCGGATGCTGGCGATCTGAAATAAAATTCTCCACCGTCTGAAAGAATGTTGGAGAATCTCAGCAGTTATGGCAGTCTCTCGAAAAAAATAACGTTTCTAGTTCAGTGAACCTATCAAAATTGAATGCAACTGAGAAATAATATTTTTATATCAGGGATGTTTGGAATTGTGAGAGGGAGGTTTGTGTTGAGTGGATGATGTCCTGCAAGAGAGAGAAAGCGAGAGAGAAAGAAAGAGATATGGAGAGAGTGAGAGAGAGAAAGGAAAAGCGAGCAAAAGGATTGCTGATGATGGACTGGAAGAAAAACAGAATGGGAAGTTATTCTAAGATTTCCCCTTTTCACATTTTCCTGAATATCATATTTATTATGGTATGCCCCTGCTTACCATGAGTTATGTTCCCTCTATCTCTCGTCTCTGAGTGTGGTGATCAACTCCAACAGCAATACTTATAGTTGCTGAGATATAGAGAAACGTGATGTTCCATTGTCAACTGCTTCTTTGGAGAGAGGAACTGTTACTGTGTGACTGTGTGGAGATGTAAGAGCTTTCTCAGCCAGGAAGAGAAACTGAGGAGCTGAAAAATGTATTGCTGGAAAAGCACAGCAGGTCAGACAGCATCCAAAGATCAGGAGAATCAACGTTTCGGGCATGAGCCCTTCTTCAGGAATGAGGAAATTGTAAGCAGGCTAAGACAAAAGGTAGGGAGGAGAGACTTGGGGGACGGGCGTTAAAAATGCGATAGGTGGAAAGAGGTTAAGGTGAGGGTGATAGGCCGGTGAGGGGGTGGGGGCGGAGAGGGGTGGAAGAAAATTGCAGGTCAGGAAGGTGGTGCTGAGTTCGAGCGTTGGGATTGAGACAAGGTGGGGGGAGGGGAAATGAGGAAGCTGGAGAAATCTGAATTCATGCCTTGTGGTTGGAGGGTTCCCAGGCGGAAGATGTGTTTGGATGCTGCCTGACCTGCTGTGCTTTTCCAGCAACACCTTTTTCAGCTCTGATCTCCAGCATCTGCAGTCCTCACTTTCTCGTAGAGATACTGAGGAGACGGAGTCATTTTCAATACTGAATGGATGCATTATAGGTGTGGGGAATTCACTTGCTGCTGTCATCTGGAAAGTCAGTGGAGGCTCTGTGGGTGGTGTTCTCAGTTTAGTGATGTCAGCTACTGGGTTCATTCAGGGAGCCCTGATGGTCTGGGGACCCCACTCTGAATACTGAATTTACTGTGTGTCTGGGTCCATGATAAACAAATGGAGCTGAGACTACAAAGAAGGGAAGCTGTATAAACAGGGAGGAGCGAGGCACTATATTTTCCTCTCTGAGATTTCCAGGAACATATGTCTAAACTACACCCATTCAGGTGTTAGGTGTAACACCAGCTTGTCTCAAAATTGAGGTGGTCACTGAGCTGTATCCCCTCCTTCAGTATAACCTGTGTTCTCACACCAGGGACAGGACTGCGCTGACACTCACGGTGAATTAAACTGGATTGATTCTGGAACTTTGCAGGCAGCAGTGGGTAATATATCCACCATCTCTGAAGTGCAATCCTCCAATGTATTCTCGAGCTGACTGAAACCATCTGCCTGCTGAGAGGAATGCATTGGTTCCATCTCCACAGGGGAAGGTACAGAAATTAATTTCCAGCAATATTAGGGAACAGAGGGACTGGTAAAAGTTGGAAACTGCAGGAAATCAGAATTAATAAAGTGTATGTTATTGAAAATCCAATTGAATTGAAGTTTCGTAAGTTGTTGCATCTGATAAGCTACATCTCAGAGTGACTGAGATGAGAACAGAGCTTGTGAAATAATTACTGATTATTCTTCAAAGCTGGTTAGATTCTGGAAAGGATCCTGCAGACTGGACAGCAGCTATTGTCAACCAAAATATTTAAAACAGGATGGAGAGGGAAAACAGAAAACTAAATAATTCGATGTCAGCTGTGAGAAAAAGTATTGGAACCTTTTATAAGGAACGTGACGACTAGACACTTGGAGAATAATGATATGATTTGGTACATTCGGCCGAGATTCAGGAAAGGGAAATAATCTTTGATAAACCTGTTTGTGGAGATTGTCTGTTGTGACATCGACAGTTGAGAACCAATGGGAGTGGAGTATTTGTATTTTTAGAAGACGCTTGACATGTTTGAATACAGGTGAATGGGGAATGTTAGAGTCCATGGGTAGGTAGGGTGGAATATATACCACATGGATTAAAAATTGAGTAATGGAGATACGAGAGGAATACTGATTTTCACTGGATTGAAGGATTGATGGGTTGCAGCAGGATCAGTGTTTGGACAATAGCTGTTCACAAGGTATAAAAATGATTCAGATGTGAACAACAAATATCATCATGTACATTTATATTTATTAAATGTTAGGGAGGTTGCCGAGTGCTTTTGTTGAAAAGGACCTGGATGTCCTTGGTCATAAGTCACTAACAGAATTCTTACAGGTGCAGGAAGTAAATGATATGTGGCTCTTCGTGAAAAATGATTGAAGTACAAAAGTTAGAATATCTTTCCCACTGATCGTGTTTGGTTGAGAGAGTATTTGGTGCATTGTGTAAAGGTTTGGTCAGCTTTATAATCAATGATCTATTTGTCACCGAGACAGTGCAAAGTAGTTTGACCAGACTAAACACTGGCATGATGTTACCATGGAGAGGGAGTGCAGTAACTATGTGTTTACTCAGTAGCGCTATGAGAGAATAAGAAGTCGAAGCTTGATGGTCATGGACAGAAACTCATTATGTCCCAAACAGCTGAATGGTGTGAAAATGTCATACTTTTCATTGGATGTTTGATTCACGACAGTTTACATGCATCTGCAGAACCCTCACGTCGATTG
>NC_057725.1:75176785-75189145 GCF_004010195.1 Chiloscyllium plagiosum | reverse complement strand
AATGCACAGTTACTGTGTGACACTGCATTGAATGTCACTCTGTACACAATCCTGTCAGCAGCCAAAATACCATCATTCTGAAACAGTTAGTTATTCCCCAACGGTTTCTGCCTTCTTGGGCCTGCCTTCTTAGAGATGGAAGATAACTTGGAGAATGGCTAAAAAATGTTGGTTTCATTCCGACTGGCAGAAAACCATGTTAAAGTAACACATATGTACCATGAGTAATTAAGGCATGTGGATCAATTTGAGCAGTCAGTCTGTGCAGCCCCTGCTCCATTTGTTTGTGATGTTGGAGCATCTCTGACACTTCCCTGTTCATGTGTTAGTGGATTGACAAGCTGAATAGCCTCTTCCTGTTCCTTTGTAAGTGACACCAGGTGTGAAATCGTTCTTTCTGTTCCTATGTATGTGGCATGTGAGAGAGAGCAGACTCCCACCTTGCTGTGCAACGGGCAGGAGGGACTGAATGATCTACCCTTCTTTTGCCCAGTAGTTTTGATGGGATCAATGGCTTCACCACATTGTTCTAAAACCAGATTGAGCTGCTGAATGAACTCGTCGTTTTACTGTGAAAATGTGCAGTGCTGTTACATAAATGTTCCCCAGACTTTAACAGCACGATCCTGAATGTTGTCCGCGTCTTGCTGCACATGGTCACAGACTGTTTCAAGAGCTGAAGAGGGACAACTTTTTCTGAAAATTTTGTAAAATTCAGTTAATTCTCCCTCTTCTGCTGCATGGTGGCTCAGTAACTAATACTGCTGCCTCACATCACCAGGGTACCAGGTTCGATTCCAGCCTTGGGCAACTATCTGTGTGGAGATTCCACATTCCCAACTTGTCTGCATGAGTTTCCTCCGATGCTCCGGTTTCCTCCCACAGTCCGAAGATGTGCAGGCCAGGTGAATTGTCCATTACGTTAGGTGCATTAGTCACAGGGAAATGTGTCTGGGTGGGTTACTCTTTGGAGGGTCGGTGTGGGATGGTTGGGCCAAAGGTCCTGTTTCCACACTGTCGGGAATCTAATCTGCTCAGTTTAGACTCAATGGGCTGAATAGCCTCCTTCCCCACACTGTCGGGATTGTATGATGACAAACTGGAGATGCCTGGGCTGAGGAAGCTACACTGAGAATCTCGTGCAGATGTGTCCCACGGCTGAGATGACTGATGCCCACCAATGATAATCATCTTCCCTTGTGCCGTGAATGATACCAAACACTGGAGAGGTCACAATTAATTCTCATTAAGTGTGATTTTGTTCAGATTCCTTGACGTCATCCTCAGTCAAATACTGCCTTGAGTTCAGGACCAGTCTCTCTTACCTGAGCCTCTGTGTTACCTCTTTTGTTCGTAACAATAGGTCATGGTGTAGAAGCAGAAAAGTTTTCTTCAAACAGAGGGTAGTGAATGTCAGAAATTCTATTACACAGAGAGTTAAGAGAGGTAGATCACTGAAAGGGACCAGTGATGTCCAGCACTTGGATATGGGTGTTGAAGAGTGGGCGAGTAAATCTGTCGATGACACAAAGGTGGTTGGAGTGGTACAGAATGTGGAGGGCTATTGTAGGTTGCAACGGGACATTGACAGGAAGCAGAGCTGGGCTGAGAAGTGCAGGTGGAGTTCAAACTGAAGTGATTCATCTTCTAAGCTCTAATGTGAATGTAGAAGGCATGGTTAAAGGCAGGATTCTTGGCAGTGTGGAGGAACAGAGGGTTCTTGGGGTCCGTGTCCACAGATTCCTCAAAGTTGCTATCCAAGTTGATTGGGTTGTTAAGAGGCGCTTGGTGTGTTGGCTATCAGTTGCAGGGGGATTGAGTTTAAGAGACACGAGGTAATGCTGCAGCTCGATCGAGCCCTGTTCAGACCGCACAGGGAATATTGTGTTCAGTTCTGGTCTCCTCATTATAGGAAGGATAAGAAAGCTTTAGAGAAGGTAAAGAGGAGATTTACCAGGATGCTGCCTCGACAGGAGGGCAGGTCTTATGAAGAACCCGTGAGGGATCGAGGGCTTTTCTCACTGGAGGAAAAATAGATGAGAGGTGACTTGATAGAGGTGTAGAATATGATGAAAGGCATAGAACATAGAACATAGAACATTATAGCGTGGTACAGGCCCTTCGGCCCTCAATGTTGCGCCGTCCTGTCATACTCAGCTGAAGCCCACCCCACCTACATTATTCCATGTTCGTCCATTTGCCTGTCCAATGACGACTGAAATGCACATAAACATGGCGAATCTACTACAGATGCAGGCAAAGCATTCCATACCCTAACTACTCTCTGAGTAAAGAACTACCTCTAACATCCGTCATATACCTATCTCCCCTCACTTTAAAGTTGTGTCCCCTCGTGTTTGCCGTCCCCATATTTGGAAAAAGAGAGAGTGAATGGCCAGAAACATTTTCCGAGGGCAGAAATGTCTATCACTAGGTGGCATCATTTTACGGCAATTGGAGGAAGGTTTAGGGGAGATATCAGCGTAGATTCTTTACACAGAGAGTTTTGGGTGTGTCGAATGTACTGCCAGCGGTGGTAGTAGAGTCAAATACGTGAGGGAAACTTAAGAGACTCTTGAATAGGCACATGGAACAAAGTGAATGGAAGCATGTAGTTAATCTGATCTTAGAGTAGGATAAACGGCAAAACGTCGAGGGTTGAAAGTCCTAACTGCATGCATTCATGTAGAACTCCGTTATCTCACTTTTTAGATTAGAATCAATATAAACATCATGGCCGAGACAGAGAGCACGCGGGGGTGGGGGTGGGGGGGGGCACCACTTTCAACATATTGTCTAGCTATCACCATTATTAACAGCTAACCTGAGAATGCAACTTTTAACAAATAAGGTTTTGTGATTTATATATGAAAGAAGTGAAACTATCATGGTATTCTAACAGATGAAAGGCTTAACAGACAATCAATTTTTCATTGTATAATTTCAGTTAAATCACACTGTAAATTTCTGCTATAAATTCTGTGTTAGGTGTGAACACTCCACTATCACCTGATGAAGGAGCGACGCTCCGAAAGCTAGTGTGCTTCCAATTAAACCTATTGGACTATAACCTGGTTTTGTGTGATGTTTAACTTTGTACACCCCAGTCCAACACCAGCATCTCCAAATCAGTCCTGTTCTTTGTTCTGTGTTCTCGGGAAGTGCTCAAGAAGACTTGGACATTGAGGAAGATTTGGGACTTGGAGCAGGTCAGCCTTGATCTTAGTGAAGGCCAAGGCAGGCTTGGGATGGGAATGACCTGCCCCTGTTTCTGATGTTCTCCCATTCTGTTATTGGAAAGTTAGTAGATGTTATTTTCCTGGAAGGTCTTTTATGGAATGTTGCAATCAGGGAGACCAGCGGATCTTATGAGCCATTGCTGGATGAGATTTGATATTCACAGTGAATCTGGGTCTCAAACATAATCAACAAATGAAGCACAAGTTACAGAGAGAGGAAGCTCTGTAAAAAGGGATGAGCGCCCTCTTTCATATCCAGCCTGGGTCTTCCAATTACATTTTCCAAATCTCCCAAACCGTGTGGGACAGTCTTGAGGGACGAAATGGACTCCAACTGCTCCTGTCTAACAGGCTAGAGGGGTTGAATTGAACACAGAAACATGGGACTAAAGAGCAGGAGTGGGTCATTCGAGAATTTGAGCCTTCTTCACCAGGCATTAAGATTGTGACTGATCAGATTGTGGTCTCAGTCTCATCTTCCTGTCTGTGTCCCATTATCCGTGACTCGCTTCTCTGTCAAATCTTTAACTAACTCAGCTGTGAATACTTGTAATCAGAGAGGCACCACAAACTTCTGGGGAAGAGAATTCCCATTTGAATGTCCCTTTTAGTAATTTTCCTCATATCACTGTGAGAATAAGAGAGTCATACAGAGTGGAAACAGATCCTTTTGTCCAAATTGCCCATGCCAATCAAGCATCTTAATCAGATCTCGTCCCACTTGCCACATCCCTCTGAACCATTCCTACTTATGTAGCTTTTACAGATACCAGATGTACCAGATACAATTTAAACGTGTAATTGTACCCACTTTCACCACTTCCTCTGACAGTACAGCCACCAGCCTCTGTACGAAAGTGTTTCCCCTCAGGTCCCTTCTAATTCTTTGACCTGTCACCTTCACCCGATGCCGTCTAGTTCTGGATGCCCCTACACTGGGAAAAATAACTTGTCCATTCAGACTCTCCATGCCCCTCAGGACTTTTTTAAACCTCTGTCATGTCACCATTCAGCTACTGACAGGCCAGTGGAAAAAGCCTCATCCTGTTTATCATCTCCCTGTAGCTCAAACCCTCAGGTTCCAGAAAATCTTGTAAACCTTTTCTGAGGCCTTTCAAGCTTAACAACATCCATCATTTAGCAGAGTCAACTGACATGTACACAGTATTCTGAAAGTGGCCTCACTTCCGTCCTGTACACGCGCAACACGCTATCCCAACTCCTGTACTCAATGTTCTGACCGATTAAGGCAAGCATGCCAATCACGTTCCTCAGCACTGTACCGACCTAAACTCCACTTTCAAGGAACTATATTTCTTCACCCGTAGGTCTCTTTGTTCAGCAACATTCCCCAGGGCACTACCCCGCTTTAACTTACCAAAGTGCAAAATCTCACAAATACATAATTAAACTCCATCTGCCAGTCCTTGGCACATTGATGGTCAAGGATCCCGTTATATTCTGAGATAATCTTCTTCACTGTCCACTGCACCAATTTGGTGATTTTATCTGTAAACTTACTAACCATGCCTCCGATAATCACATCAAAGTTGTTTATAATTGTGATGAAAAGTAGTGAGCTCAGCACTGATTCGTTCAGCACACCGGTGGCCACAGGTCTTCTATCTGGAAAACAATCCATTACCTTCAATCCAATTTTGTATCCAATTGGTTAGCTTTTCCTAGATTACATGTAACCTAATTTTAGTATTCTGTCTACAATGAGGTACCGTATTAAATGTCTTGCTGATGTCTGTGTAAACAATGTACACCAAAGTATGTTCTTCAATCTTCTTTGTCACATCTTCATAATACTCAATCACATTAATTAGACATGATTTCCATCACACAAATCCACATTGACTATCCCTAATCAGTCCCTGAATTCTAAATAGATGTACATCCTATCCCTCAGAATCCCCTCCAACAAACTCTTCCACACTAACGTTGGCTGATTGAGTCGATAATTCCCTGTATATTTTTGGCTTATTGCTCCCTTTTCTAGCCCCAATCTTCCACTGGCCACAAAAAAATATTTATAACTCGGTTGGTGATATGGCCAATGATATAGTTCTCAGACTGTGTCAGGGTCAGTGTTAGGAACAAGTCAGGCAGATTTCTATAATCTACTAAACCTACACTTTTATGATCAAAACAAAGTTGCTCAAATGATGATGGAAAGAAGAATGACGAGAAGATATTGCAAATATGCACATTGATATTTCTCTTTGAAAAAACTGAGACACACACACACACACACACACACACACACAGACACACACACACACACAGACACACACACACACACACATATTGTCGATAACAAACTGAAAAGCAAAATATCTGCAAAGTTAACTTGAAAGAACATTGTCCAAATATGATTCGAACTCATGACCAAAGGAAAAAAAATGAGATTTTGACGCAAATGCTGTTCTATTTGTAGTCATCAAGTCCTACAGCATGGAGAGAGGCTGAGAGGCTCTTTGGCCCAAACTCGTCCATGCTGACCCAAATATCCAACCACACTAACCTCATTTCCCAGCACGTGGCCCATAGCATTCTCGTCCTTTCCTGTACATGTACTTGCCCAAATACCGGTTAAATATCGTTAATATAAATGCGTCAACCACTTCCGTTGGCAGCTCATTCCCTTTGTGTACCACTCTCTGTGTAAAACAGTTTCCACCAGTTTCCCTTTTATTCTTTCCCCTCTCACCTTAAATTGATGCCCTCTCCTCCTCGATTTCCCAACTCTAGGAAAAAAAGGCTGGATCCATTCACCTTATTCATGTAAACTTCTATAAGATCCCTCGCAGTCTTCTATTCTCGAAAGAAAAGAGTCCTCGCTTGTCCAACCTCTCCCCCAATAATTCATGCTGTTGGGTCCTGGCAACATTTTTGTAAATTCCGTCTGCACACATTCCAAATTAAGAACATCCTCCTGATCGCAATGTGACTAAAACTGAATACAGCAGGACAAGTGCAGCCTCACCAACTTCTTGAATAACTTCAACATAACTTCCCAACTGCTCGCCTCCATGTCCTGACGGATGCTTGCTCGTGTGGCTTATGCTTCTTCACTACCATGTCTAACTGTGACCCCACATTCATAGAACGGTGGACCTAAACTCCATGGTCGATCTGCTCAACTACGCTCCTTAAGGTCCTACCAATCACCATGAAACTCCTACCTTGACCTAACGTTACCAAAATATTCCTCGGCCCACTTCTCCAGTTTGATCAAGGTCCTGCTGCAATTTCTGATATACTTTCTCACTGTCCACGATACCACCTATTTTAGTGTCATCTTCAAGTTTCCTAATCATGCCTTGTACATTCGTAAGAATATCATTGTTACAGATAACAAACAGCAATGTGTGCAGCACTGACCCCTGAGGCACTTCATGTGTCACAGGCCTCCAGTCCGAGAGCATCCTTCCACTAGTACCCATTGCTTACTACCATGAAGTCAATTGTGTGTCCAATTTTCCAGCTCCCTCTGGATTCCATGCGATTCTAACCTTCCAGACGAGCCTATCAATGGTAACCTTTTGAAAGGCCTTACTGAAAACTATACAGACTACGTCGACCGCCCTACCCTCATCAACATTCCTGGTCATTTCATCAATGAACTCAAACAAATTTGAGAGGCATGATCTCCCACTCACAAAGCCATGCAATCTTTCCAGTCTAAAACAACTATTAATAATAATTATTAAAATTAATAATAATAAACTAATACATAATAATAAGGTGACATTTCCAGTGGAGAATACATTATCCATGGCATGTGATACTAGAACGTTCATCATGGATGAAAGGCAGAATAGATTTCGTACCTGTGTCATTGAACTGTATTGAAAAAAAGCAAGGGTGGCATGGTGGCTCAGTGGCCAGTACTGCTGCCTCATAGTGCCACGAATCCGGGTTTGGTTCCAGCTTCGGATGACTCTCTGTGTGGAGTTTGCACATTCTTACTGTGTTTGTGTGGGTTTCCTCTGGGTGCTCAATTTTCCTTCCATAATCCCAAGATGTATAGGTCAGGTGAATTGGCCATGCAAAGTTACCCATAGTGTTATGTGTATTCGTCAGGAGTAAATATAGGTGTGGTCTTGTTGGTCCAAATAGCCTGTTTCCATGCTGTAGGGAATCTGTCAAAAAAAAACTATTTCTAAACAAACCTTATCTTTCCAAATGCATGTATATCTCATCCCTCAGAGACATCTCAAGTAACCTACCTACCACAGATGTTAGGTTTCCTGGTCTATAGATCCCAGATTTTTCTTTGTTTCCCTTCTTGAATAATGGCACAACATTTGCTAATCTCCAATATTCTGGAACCTAAACTGTAGCTAACGATGATGTAAAAATATCAACCAGGGTCCCCGTAGTTTCTTCTGTAGCCTCTTGCAGTGTTCTTGGATGCACCTGTTTAGGACCAAGAGATGTATCCACCTTCATACATTCTAATGCATTCAACACGTCCTCCCCTGTGATAATAACTCATCCCAAGATTACACTACGCCCTTTGTTCACCTCCCAAATCTTCATGTATTTCTTCACGGTTAAGGCAGAAGAGAAATATTCATTGAGAATTTCGCAAATGAGATTACAGATGAGATTACATTACAGTGTGGAAACAGGCCCTTCAGCCCAACAAGTCTACATCTACCCGCCGAAGCGCAACCCACCCATACCCCTACATTTACCCCTTGACTAACACTATGGGCAATTTCGCATGGCCAATTCACCTGACCTGCACATTTTCGGACTGTGGGAGGAAACCGGAGCACCCGGAGACACGCAGACACGGGGAGAACGTGCAAACTCCACACAGTCAGTCGCCTGAGGCGGGAATTGAACCCGGTCTCTGGCGCTGTGAGGCAGCAGTGCTAACCACTCGTGCCACCGTGCCGCCCATAAATCTCCTATGGTTCTAGACATGCATGTCCACTTTGGACCTTGTGGGGTCATATTCTCATTTAGTTATTCATTTTACTTTAATATACTTAAAGAACCTTTTTGGATTCACCATAATCTTCTCAGCCAAAGCTATCTTATGCCACCTTTTCGCCCTCCTGATTTACTTCTTCAGTAAATTACTGTATCCCCTGTTTACCTCCAGAGATTCCCTCGATCCCAGCCTCCTGGACCTGAGCCACGCCTCCTTTTTGCCAGTCAAAGCCTCTATATCTCGTGACATCCATGCTTCCCTCTTCCACCACCCTTGCCCTTTACCCTCACAAGAACATATCGACCTTGAACTCTAGACGTTTCACTTGTAAGGGCCTCCCACTTGAGGGGATCCCTTCGCCTGTAAACAAACTCCTCCAACCAACCCCTACAAGCTCCTATCTAATTCCATCAAAATTCGCCTTGTCCCAATTTAGAACTTGAACATGTGGACCTGTTTTGTACATTTTCATATTTTATTTTAAAATTAATATAACTCTGGTCACTGGACCCAGAGTGCTTCCCCATTGTCACCTGTCCTGCCCTAGTTCTGAGAGCAGGTCAAGTTTCGTCCCTTACCGAGTAGCACCCTCTACATACTGCTTGAGGAAACCTTTCTGAACTCACTTAATAGATGCACCCCGTCTCAGTCTTTAATTCTATATCATTCCCAGTCTATGTTAGGAAAATTAAAATCTCCTACTAATGCAATCCCATTGGCCCTGCAAGTCTTCCCAATCGCTCTACATATTTTTGTTCCGCTAATTCCTTGTTTACTATTTGGGGGCCTTTGGAACACCACAAATACTCTCGCCATTTCCTTCTTATTTCTAAGCTCCCTCACAAATCCTCACAGGATGATCCATCAGTTATTTTATCTCTGATCACTGCTGTGATACTCGCCTTAATCAAAAATGAAACACCCCCTCCCCTCCTTCCACCATCTCTGTCCCGCATAAAGTAACTTTACCCTAGTACATTAAACTGGCAATCCTGCCCCTCCCTTAGTCATGTTTCTGTAATGGCTATAATATCCCAGTCCCACTTACATATACACGCCCTGGGTTCAACAGTCTTATCTGCCATCCATCTTGCATTGAAACAAATGCAATTTAATCCAACAGGCATTCCTTGCTCCCTGTCGTGATCCAGCCTGACCTGCCTCTTCACTTTCCTGTTTCTGATTACTGTATCTCCTTCCAGCCTCGCACTTGCCTCCCTGCTGTTGAGGATCCCACCTCTCCCCAACCCCAGCCAATCGAGTTGAAATCCGCCCTTGCAACACGAGCAAACCTGCCGGCCATGATATTGATCCCCTTCCAGTTCAGGTACAATCCGCCCTTTCTGAACAGGTCACCTCTACCCCAAAAAAGATCCCATTGATCCAAAAATCTCTGCCCCCTGCACCAATTCTTTAGCCACACATTCATCTGCCATCTCCTCCTGTTCTTACCCTCACGAGCACGGAGCCCTGAAAGTAAACCAGATATTACCCACTATCGTGGTCCAGTCTTCTACCCTTTTTCCTAGCTCTATATAATCACTCTGCAGGACCACATCACTATTTCTACATGTGTCATTTCTACCAATGTGCACAAAGACTTCTGGCTGTTCCCTGACCCTGTGGGAACGTTCTGCAGCCGCTCCGACACATCCTGGACGTAGGAGACTATATACCATCCTGGATTCCTATTTGCAGCCAGAATCACTTGCCTGTTCCCCACACTATCGAGCCTGATTAATTACTTCTGAAGTTATTCTGCTCGCACAACCTTTTGACAATGGGATTTCTTCCTGAAACAGTTGGATTTGGTTGAATTGCTTCGCTTCAGGCAGTGGGGAGATTCTAATGAATCCTCATCAGGAATCCTCCATGAGTGGGAAAGGCGACTAGGCTTTTAATTTCACTCCAACACATTGCTGTGTTGAGCGACAGGGAAACAGAAAGGGAGCAATCGACTGTTCCTTCACAGATAGGCTACATGTTTCCATCTGTAAGTTAAATCAGTAACGTTATCTCACCCCAAACTCTACTATGTGAGCTTTCCTTGAACATTGTCCGATCTATATGACTCCAGCACATTCTCGATTCCAGTATTATTGCTGTTGTTGTACACAGAATCAATTCATTAACATTAAATGACCCTACTTGTTCTGAAGATGTGTTAGTATGTGCCTGCATAATGTAAAAATAAGCGTTTCGTTTCTTCACAATATCTGTGCTAAGATGAGTGTGTTTTATTCTTAAACAAATACAGAAATTGCTGGAAAAGTTCGGCCTGTCTGACAGCTTATATGAAGAGAAATCAAAGTTCAATTTTTCGGTCCAATGACCTTTCCTTTGAACCTGTCGAATTCTTAAATTACTTCCCCAGTTTTATTCTCCCACGCAAGAAGAAATATCCATCCATATTCACCAAATACACTCTTCTCAAGATCTTATATGTTCAATAAAACATCTCTCATTCTCAGGCTGAACTCTTAATTCTTCATAACAGAATGCCTTCATCCCAAGAACGAGTAAAGAGCAACATCTTTGAAACGTTTCTAACCCATTATTTTTCAGTTTAGGCAGTTATAACTACACATAGTGCATATGATGTAATCTCAGCAATGCCCTGCACTGATGCAAAAAACATGGCTTAGACCATACCCAACACCCCGTGCACGAAACAGAATCATTCCATTTCCCTTCCAAATCACTTGCAACATCTTCAGAGTAATTTGATGTGATTCATGTACGAAGACACACAAATCCCTCTGTACCACTGAGTTCTGCATTCTCCCTGCATTTAAATTATTTTCTGCTGTTTTGTCTGTTCCACAAAACAAAACGTTCCCATCGCCTACATTGCACTGATTTTTTTTTCTGAAGTTTTGCTCACAGCCGTCTTCTGACTGTATGCCATTGCAAATGCGCTGGTCTCCCCCTCTCTGTATCCCATTGCAGACGCGCTGCCGTTCCCCTGTCTGTATCCCAATGCAGATGCTCTGCCCTCCTCCTGTCTGCATCCCATTGCAAACCTCTGCCCTCCCCATCTGTATCCCATTGCAGACGCTCTGCCCGCCCCGGCTGTGTCCCATTGCAGACGCTCTGCCCTCCCTCTGTCTGTACCCCATTCCAGACGCTCTGCCCTACTCGGGTCTGTACCCCATTGTTACGCTCTGCCCCTCCCCTGTCTGTTTCTCATTGCAGACGCTCTGCCCTCCGGCTGTCTGTGTCCAATTTCAGACGCTCTGTCTCCATTTGACATCTTATGGAATGACTATCCTGGAACATGAGCAAACTGAGCTCCATCCCCTTCATCCAATTTATTTGTATGGATTGTATTTTGTGATGACCTCATATAGATCCCTGAAGTATTCTACTAGTTACAGCTTTCCAAACACAAAATGAATAATGATCTCTACTCTGTATTTCCTGACAGCTACCCAGGGTGCCCCTGCTCCTGCCTAAAAGCTTGGAGTGTTATATGGCGTCCTCCTATGCTATGTAATTTACTAGAATGACTTGTGTACTTCATTCTATTCTTATGTAACCCCATGGATGGGCATTATGGCCTTCTCCTACTGCGTTGTCACGATGCTGACTAGTTGAATGGTATCATTTTCTCCCTCTGTAACAGTCTTGAGGGCAAATTGACAGAACAGAGTGTGAGTCAGGAGCAGCAGTTGGCCATTCGGAAGCTCCAGCCTGTTGCTTAATTTAGAAACATCATGGCTGGTCTGACTGTAGCTGACCACGCCCTCTCCTGTCTGCTCCCAATAAACATTCCCTCCCCTGTCCATCAAAGGACAGTCAAGGCCAGCCTTAAATATCCTCAATGACCCAGACTTCACTGTCCCCGGGGGATGAGAACGCCACAGATTCCACAATCCAAAGGAGAAAGGAACAACGTTATCTCAAATGGAAAAGGGAGAACCCTTTCATTTTAAAGCGTGTTAACCTCACAGCAAGTCACCTCCACTTTTCAGATACAAGGGCACAGCAAATAGGAACAAACATATATCAGAAATAAGGTGGGTGAACTTAAGGCGTGGACCTGGGACTACGATGTTGTAGCCATCACGGAAACGTGGATAGAAGAGGGACAGGAATGGTTGTTGGAGGTTCCTGGTTACAGATGTTTCAGTAAGATTAGAGAGGGTGGTAAAAAAGGAGGAGGGG
>NC_057725.1:75170218-75173296 GCF_004010195.1 Chiloscyllium plagiosum | reverse complement strand
AAAAAAAGTTGCTCTTCATTGTCTTTCAAATATTTATCTTCCCACCTTAAACATATGCATTCTAGTTTTAGACCCTCCTACCTTGGGGGGAAGAAACCTTGACCACTCACCCTATCCATGCCCTTCATAATTTTATAAACCTCTAGAAAGTGTAAATGTAACTCCAATCAAGACGAATGGTGGTGCTTTCAGTCATCCTTGATCTAAACTCTCAAATTCAGTAGTCGTACCTCTTCCTTCTCCATCAACGCACGATTCCAAAAACGTTTAATCTACTTGTTCAGATATATTGTGAAACAGCTCTGTAGGAATTGAAATTAGAACTTATGGCACAGTGATAGGGTCACTGCTATCAATCACCATTAGCCTCTAAAGCTGATACATAATGCTCCTGTGTGTTTGTTCTTCAGCCTGTTGTAACATGCTGTGATACACCTCCACAGGACATGAAAACACACTACCTTCTCCAGAGATATGGGCACTACCACACGTTCATGAACTGGAATCGAATTCAGAGTTCCGGCTCAGAAACGTGGGCACAACCACTACACAAGGCCTAAACCATGCCCAGATTTTGGGTCCTATTTTAAGTATATGGATTTATCAAATTCTGGTTCACATTACCACATTATACAGGGGACATTTCTCATTGAAAGAAAGTACAAGTTATTAACTCAACTATAGGATGTTGAGTGCATTCGCTGTGCCATTGAGATAAACTATGAATATCTTTAATTGCTTGGTTATGTTTTCCGGTTTAAATTGCTGTTCTCCGTAGTCTACTATATCAGGGAAAGAAATCCTGCAAACACACTCTGCACTATGAAGGATCTCGAGTAGATATCAATACTGAACACCAGAGATGAGGAAGGAGCACAATTCTGGGTCCAAAACACCGGTCACTATTTCAAATCTCTAACATGTGGCTTCCCTCTTCCTAAAGTCATGAAGTCATACAAGATAACTGTTCACTATCCAGCTTCGCCTTGCCCACTCTTCCCTCTGCATGTTACTATCCCGTCCTTGCTATAGTTGGTGTTCCTGGTAAGTCATTCTATCTGTTCATTAAGCCAGGGTAAACTGAATTGCTGCCGATATGATTTAAAATTTAGAAAGGTGGACGTTAACATTTTCAATTCCAATGAAATATTCCATTCCTCACAAATTGTATCGAACAAATTACTTATGACAAATTACTCACCAATATGCGAGGAGAACCAAACTGTTCTCAAACGCCATAATCCTTCGAGCCCTGCACAGATGTACATTTCCATATCCTCCCCACTCACGAATACTGTCCAATACCACCATCATGATATCTCCATCTCCTTCTTTGCCTCAATGCATCTTCTGAATAAGCAATCAATTGTGCCTTTGTTAAATCTGGACACACGTTATCAAGTCCCTTCTAACTACATGCTAATTGCAAAATAATTGCGCTTGAGTATGTTGAACTAGTTCACTGCACAGAATCCGTCAGACGGGCAGACACTGCATGCGGCTTTAGACATTGCAAATAATGTAGAGGCACAGAATAATAGTCTGTTGATATCTCGAAAGGAAATTAATGTAATTGAAATTAAACTATCATCATTTGTGAGAAAAAGCCTATCTGCTTGCATCATGTCCTTCAAAGAAATCAATGGGTTATCCTTCCCCAGTCAGGTCTGTGCAAACTCACAGCCATGTGGTTTACTCTTTACTGTCCTGTGGAACAGCTGAACCAGTCACTCAGTTCAAGATCCATATAACATGCTCGTCTGGCCAGGGCTGCACACATCCGGTGAGAGAAGAAAAACGATAAAGTTAGTTCCCTTCCTATGCCTGTTTTCCTTATTCCTACACTTATTCTACACAGACACTGAGAAGGTGATAAATTCCATGGCTTGTTATTTCCTTTTTATTCGGGATGCATGATTCTGGATATTTAAGTGCCTCTGAGGAGAAAATCTTCAATCATATCCTGCCTTGATATCGGGGTCAATCCCTCAAACCTGAGCAGATCAGTTAACCCCATCTGTTAATGTTAATAGGATGGTGTCTGTCTGGAGAGTGTTTTCTTCTCATAGAGGGTAGTGAATGTCAGCAATTCTCAGGTCTAGAAAGTTAGGGAGCGAGATCACTGCAAGTATTTAACGAGGACATCGATGGATTTTTGACCTGTCAGAGAGCTGAGGGTATGTGAAGAATTGGCCATTAAAATGGAGTTAATGCCAACAATCGGTCAGACATGATCGCATACAATGGCGTGGGCATCCGAACTACCGACTCCTGTTTCTTTTGTTCTCGTATTCTGTCTTTGGAAAATAAATGGTTGCAATTTTCCTGCAAGTGCTGTTATTGAATATTGAGGACAGGGACAGACATATATTCTGTGAGCCATCTCTGGGAGAGATATGGGCCAGATATTCACAGTGAATCTGGGTCTACAACATGACCAACAAATGAAACGCCAGTTGCAGTGAGGAGACACTCTGTAAAGAGATAGGAGGCCTCTTCCGTACCCAGCCTGAAATTGCCATACATTTTCCAACCCACACCAAACCACGCAGTGTTAATTACTGAATGGTATCCTGTGTTACTGCGGACCAGGTATTTGGAGCAAGTGGTCTCTATCTGCTCCTGTTCAGGTGGTTGTAAGGACTGAATGGAACATAGGAACAGAGACCTGAGGAGCAGGAGTGGGTCATTAGACACGTTGTCATTGCTCGGCCAGACAGTAAGATCATGGCTGATCTGAGTGTGGTCTCCGCGGAACTTTTCTGTCTGTCCACAATTTTCCTCCATTCACATGTCTGTCAAATGTTGAATAAACTCAACTTTGAATAAATACTAGGAAACTGCACAAAGTCAAAATGCACAGCCAGGACAATTCTGGGAGGTACCAGGGATTTATCTATCAGTCTTGTTCCCATCCACTTAATTCTGCTGCAGTTTATCATATTTAATTTGTTCATGGAATGTAGCAGTTGTTGATAGGCCAACAATTATGCACCATGTGTAATTACGCTGGATGTGATGGTGCTGAGCTGCCATCTTGGGATGAAACTTCGGGGGAAGAGAATTCCCATTTGAACA
>NC_057725.1:75134817-75169718 GCF_004010195.1 Chiloscyllium plagiosum | reverse complement strand
GTATTCTTCTATGTTCTATGTTCTATGTTCTATAATTCTGAAATTAAAAAAAGATGTGTGCTGCATGTAGGATTTTCGTGGGGGAGGCTATTTCGATGTGGCCTTGAGGAACGTGAAGCAGTGCGAACAGCTCCTGAAGGTCTTCAAGGAGAAGGGAGGGGAGCCTCTGTTCTCCATCTCGTCAGCTGCTGTGTGTGCGTCATGTTAATGCGATTCAAATGTACAGCCCCCACGTTCCAGCAGCTGATGTCCTCACCTTCCTGAGAAGATACGTCCAGGTTGAGGCAGAAAGCACTGATGTGGTGGACCCTTTCAGAATCTGGACCAGCAATCGCCAGATCAGGGTAACCCTGAGGGTCGATGCCATGGGAACATCCTCTAGCCACCCTCCAGCTTTGCAATCGGAGAGAACAGAGGGTACCTGACATACGGAGTGCAGCCAAAACTGTGCCAAACCTGCGGGAGGTCAGGCCACATTGCGGCTGACTGTAAGGTCACTATCTGTCAGAACTGCAAGCAGGAAGGTCACCCGACCAAGGAATGCAAAGAGGCCAAGAACTGTAATATGTGTGGAGAGGCAGACCACGTGTACACGGCCTGCCCAGGACGAGCGTCCGACACCTATGCACAGATGGCCAGAGGTTGACTGCAAAAGATAAGCAAAGCACCACAAACCAGCAAGGGAACTGTGTCTGGTGGCACCCAGAAGGAAGGACAGGCTGGAACGGTGCAGACAGCAGACAGCAGGTAGGTTCAGCAGCTGATCCAAACACCTACAGGACTGACGGAGGCAATGGAGGAGGAGGGAACCAAAGAGGCAGAGAATTGGATTCCTATAAAAAAGGGAGGAGGAAAATGCGCCAGGCCACCAAAACCTCCGAGCAAAGGGGGAAACGGCAGCTGCACGGTGAGGATAAAGGCAGCTCTTCGTATGGTGAAGATGAGCGGCACGGTAGCACAGTGGTTGGCACTGCTGCCTCACAGCGCCAGAGACCTGGGTTCAATTTCTGCCTCAGCGACTCTCTGTGTGGAGTTTGCACATTCTCCCCGTGTCTGCGTGGGTTTCCTCCGGGTGCTCCGGTTTCCTCCCACAATCCGAAAATGTGCAGGTTAGGTGAATTGGCCATGCTAAATTGCCCGTTGTGTTAGTTAAAGGGGTAAAATGTAGGGGGATGGGTCTGGTTGGCTTGCGCTTCGGCATGTCGTTGTTGGGCTGAAGGGCCTGTTTCCACTCTGTAATTCATCTAATCTAATCTAAGGTGGGCTCAGGGAGGGTCATCATCAGAAGAAGTGACAGAGCGCTGCGGGGAGACAGGAGGGCAGAACCTCCCAAACAGGAAACGATTAACCCTCTGAGTTGACTGGTAAAGGCCCCCCACCACCAGATGAAAACGTGGAGGTAGCCACCACCCCACAGCTCCAGGTAACTGGGAGCAGCGACCCCCTTTTGATCTGAGCTGAAGATTAAGGAAACCATTGCCTTCTCATGTCAAAGCCAGATTTGAGGAAGCTCCTTTGGTAATCTCCATGCAATAAACAGTTTTTGCTTGAATTAAAGTCGACTCCCTGCCTGTGTCCTGTCTGGCTCCAAAGTCTTTGTCCCTAGCTGGGGAATCTCGCTCCAACAATAAGCAACGAACATACAGATCAGAGGTTAAACTAAAAACAGACTGAGGCCTACAGGCTACACCACAAATGGCATGCAATAGGCAAGATCAACGTTTAAGATCAGCACTATTTGAAGTCAGAGATTCCACTACTCAGTTTAATAATGGTTGGAAAGATGCTTTTGTTGAGTGGCTGGATTGTGTGTTTAAGCCTCTATACTGGCTGCCTGATGGAAGAGATTGTCGGCGATCCAGTGTGCGATGGGTCTTTGGTTGCCAGTCTTTCAGCGGTAGCGAGCCGTGTAAATGGAGTCAATGGATGGGAGGTTGGCTTCCTTCATGGCATGGGCTGTGCACACAACCTTCTGTCATTTCTCTTACTGTCCTGGGCTGGGCTGTTGCCACACCAGGCCATCATGCACACGGATGGTTTGCTCTCAGTGGTGCATTTGTAGTAATTGGTCAGGATCTTTGTGGGCAAGCCAAATGTCCTGAGCTGCTGGAGAACGAAGATGCGTTGTTGTGCCATCTCGACTGTCACATCTAACTGGGAAGTCCAGGATAGGATGCCAGTTATCGTCACTCCGAGGAACTTAATGCTGTCCACCATTTCAACTTCAGTTCCATTGATGTAGATGGGGGCATGTTCTCCTCCTTTCTTTCTGAAGTCATTGATCAGTTGGTTAGTTCTGCCGATGTTGAAAGAGAGGTTGGTCTCAGTGCAGCACATCACAAAGTCCTCTAAGTCCATTCTGTATTTTGACTTGCCATCATTACATATCTGTCCTAATATGATGGTGTTATCAGTGAACATGTAGATAGCGTTCATTCAAAATTTGGCAATACAGTCGTGGGTGTACAGGGAGTATAGTAGGGGGCTGAGGACACATCCTTTGGGAGTTCAGTGTTGAATGTTATCATGGAAGAAACACACTTACCTATTTTCACTGATTGTGCACTGTGGGTCAGAAAGCTGAGGATCCAATTTCAGAGGGCGGAGCCTTGACTAAGGTCAGGGAAGTTTGTGATCAGTCTGAACGGAATAATGGTGTTGAAGGTGAACCTATAGTCAATGAGCAGGAATCTAACATAGGTGTCCTTGTTGTCCAGAAGTTCCAGGGATATGGCACACACTATGGACCCATTCCACTGGTAGGAAAATTGTAGGGGATTGAGGCAGGTTTGGAGACTGGAACTGATGTGGGCCATGACTAGCCTCTCGAAGCACTTCATGCCGCCCCTCAGTCTCCTGCGCTCTAAAGAGAAATGTCCCAGCTTATCCAACCTCTCCCTATGTCTCAGACCCTTGAGTCCTGACAACATTCTTGTAAAGTTCCAGTTTAATACCATCCTTCCTATAGCAAGGTGACTAAAACTGAACACAATGTTGAACTTGAAACTATTTGCAACTGTAAGTTTTTACTCTGCTGCCAATGGTTATGCTGTTGTGATATTATTTTATTATTTGTATTATTCTGAAATCTTATTATTCATTAAATCTTCTGATGGCAATACCCTCGGGTGAACATCCCCCTGACTGCTTGAATTTGAATCAATCTATTTTGATTGGGCAGGTATTTTGAGGCCGCTGCATATCAGAGAACAGGAAGAGATGATGAATGCTAGTGCAATGTGCATCCTTTACTGTACCAGCTTGTCTCTCCAGGCACCTAAAGCGTTTATTGTGGGCCAGCATACCTCAGAATTGTTACATCACAGAAGGACGCTATTTAGCCCATTGTATGTCCATGATCATAGAACATTACAGCTCAGTACTTGGAACATCCTTCAGCACTACCCATATTTCCACCGACCTTACTGCGAACTGTAAATTTACTAACTCATCCTTCCATTCCCTCATTAAGGTCATTTTCAAAAAGACAAACAACAGTCGCCCCAAAACCGACTTTTGGAGTATACCACTAGCGACTGAACTCGAGGATGGACATTCCCCATCAACTACCACCCTCTGTCTTCTTTTAGCGAGCCAATTTCTGATCCAAACCGCTAAATCACCCTCAATTCCACGTCTCCGTATTTTCTGGGAGAAAGTAAGGACTACAGATGTTTGAGATCAGAGTCGAAGATGTGGTGCTGGAAAAGCACAGCAGGTCAGGCAGCATTCAAGGAGCTAGGAGAAGGTGAAAACTGCAGATGCTGGAGACCAGAACACTGATTCCTGATGAAGGGCTTACAAATGAAACATCGACTCTCCTACTCCTTGGACGCTGCCTCATCTGTTCTGCTTTTCCAACACCACACTCTCCATATTTTCTGCAATGCCCTAACATGGGGGACTTATCAAATGTTTTACTGAAATTCATATACCCCACTTTACCCTCATCCACTTGCTTGGTTACCTTCTCAATGAACTCAGTAAGATTTGTGAAGCATGATATACCCTTCACAAAACCTTGTTGACTATCCGTAATCAAATGATTCCATTCTAGATGATAATAAATCCTATCTCTTATAATCCTTTCCAACACTTTACCCATAACCAAAGTAAGACTGGTATATAATAACCAGGGTTATCTCTTCTCCATTTCTTGAACAAAGGGACAACATTTGCTCTCGTCCAATCATCTGGCACTATTCCTGTAGACAATGGCGATGTAAATATTCGAAACAATGTTTGTGTCACCTCCTCCCTAACTTCTCAGAGAATCCTCGGATTCATCCCATCTGGCCAAGGGGACTTATCTGTTTTCACACTGTCTAGATTTGCTAACATCTCCACCTGATGAACCTCAATCCCATCTAGTCTAATAGCCTTTACTCCTATAGGCCTCGACAACATTGTCTTTCCATTGTGAATACTGATTCAAATATTTATTTAGTGGCTGTCCTATCTCTTTGCACTACACACACAACTTCACACTACTATCCTTGATTGACCCTAATCTTAATTTGGTAATTCTTTTATTCCTGACATACTGATACAAAGCTTGCGGGTTTTCCTGATCCTACTTGACAAAGATTTCTCATACCCTCTCTCTTGGCTATTCTTATCTCTTTCTTTAAGTCCTTCTGGGATAACTTGTAACTCACAAGCATCCGAACTGGGCCTTCACGTTTCTTCTTTACATAAGCCTCCTTCTTCCTCTTGACAAGAGATTCAACTTCCTCAGTAAACCACAGCAGCCTCCCTCGACCACTTCCTCCTTTCCTGACTGGTATAAACTTATCAAGGACACACAGTAGCTGTTGTTTGAAAAAGCTCCACATTTAAATTGCGCCCAAACTCTGCAGTTTCCTTCCCCCTCCTGTGTATCCTAAAACCTTTCCTAATCGCATCATAATTGCTTTCCCCCAGCTATAACACTTGCCCTGTGGTATAGATCTGTCCCTTTCCATCGCTAAGGTAAACATAACTGAATTGCGGTCACTATCAGCCAAGTGTTCACCTACATCCAAATTTAATACCTGGTCTGGTTCATTACCCAGTACAAAATCCAATTTGGCCTTGTACCTTGTTGGCCTATGTACATACTGTGTCAGGAAACCATTCTGCACACATTGGACTAAAACTGACCCATATAAAGTAATTGAACTGTAGCGTATTGTGTCAATATTTGGAAAGGTAAAGTCCTCCATAACAACTACTCTGTTATTTTCGCTCCTATCCAGTATCATCTTTGTAATCCTTACTCTACATCTCTGGAACTTTTCAGAGGGCTATAGAGAACTAACAATAGTTTGACCTCTCCGTTTTTGTTTCTAACCTCTTCCCATACTACCTTAGTAGAAGAGTCCTTATTAAACATCCTTTCTGCCAACGTTAATATTGTCTTTGATTAACAATGCCACCACCCCCCGCTACCTTTAGTACTTTCCTTGTTCGTAATGAAGCATCTAAACCCCGGACCCTCCAACGATCAGTCCTGTCCCTGCTCGATCCATTTCTCCAAAATGGCCGCAACGTTTGTGAAAAGATTTCTAGCTCGGGTGCTCGTTGTTGTGGTTTTGTTCGCCGAGCTGGGAATTTGTGCTGCAGACGTTTCGTCCCCTGTCTAGGTGACATCCTCAATGATTGTGAGCCTCCTGTGAAGCGTGTCCGTGTTGTTTCCTGCGGTATTTGTAGTGGTTTGTCTCTGCAGCTGTCCGCTGCAGTGGCCGATACATTGGTTCCAGGTCGATGTGTTTATTGATAAAATCTGTGGATGAGTGCCATGCCTCAAGGAATTCACTGGCTGTTCTCCGTTTGGCTTGTCCTATAATAGTTGTGTTGTCCCAGTCGAACATCAAGCTGTGCAACTGCTCACTTTGGAAACAGAGAGTGTTTGGAGGGATGCTAAACGAGGGTGCGTTGGATAGATCAGAAAGACAGCATGAGGGGAGATAGACAGGAACAGACAGAAAATGGAAGTTTTATTTAGACATTCTCACGGTCTGCAAGGCCTTTATCTCGTGCCATACCCTGTGATCACTATGCGGATACTGGCTGTGGTTCCAGAGCGTTTATCTTCAATAATATCATAGAGCTGAGTTCCTGACAGTTAAACAGAGTCCGAAAGGCCAAGTTATTATTTTTTTTACAGTAAGAAGGTGGTTAAATTTAAACTGACTGGGTGAACAGCATCAGGAACAGAGAATCCTCTCGATACTGAGATACTGCTCATGAGAATCGTAATGAGGTGGATCACTGACAGAGGGGAAATCAGCATCTCAGCTGTGGGCCAAATAATGATTGAGAAAGATTGTACACCACGTCCCTGGTTTTGTAATACACATTTCAATTTATGTAGCTCAATATCATGATGTATCTTATCTCGGTGTACTTTACATAGTTTAGTATGGACAGAAAATCAATTTGTCCTGTATTTTGTGTTCAATAAACAGATTTTACTCCTCATTCCTCACTTTAAATGTATTCTTGAATCTGTTCTTCATATGAGTTCTAAAGAGTAACACTCCAATACTGATGACTGTGGAATATTATTGTCCCTCCCTCCTGTCTCAACTGCCATTTCCCACAATTCTCTCTGTTTTCTGTCTCCTCCACAATGCCATAATCACACTGTAATTGAAGTCCAGTAAATGACACTGCATCACAGTTCACTAACATCGATAACATCAATAGCACAGGCCTCATCTACCCCTCTGAACCTGGAACAACAATCTGAATTGCATTAGTCACGTACAATTCTCTGTTAACATATCCATGCCATTTGTCCGTTAGAACCCCACGTTTCTCAGACACACATTCCCTTCAGATCATGCACTATAAAAATTGTCGCAATGTTTTATTGAAATTATAATGCTTGGTCAGTAGTTCCAAGATGCATGTTTCCATTTATAAACAGAGAAGCAGGTTTACGTTCTTATAAACTTATAGCATTTCTCCTGCATCCAAGACAGATTGATAGTTATACTCAATTGATCTACCAGCCTCAAGATTTCTTCCATCAGTCACCCACACAAATCCCATTCAGAATGCGAAAGTTTGAGTCATTGTTTTGACTTTTCATAAAACAATATTGAATTGAAAGGCGTTGGCTGGAGTTATTTGTTCAGTGACTGTGATTGGTGTCCGTCTCCATGGATCAGAAAAGTGTCACTGGAGGGTTTGCCTCTTCTATTATTTAAGGACTCGGTTCAATGTGTTATCCCAGTATGGGTGGGAGCATCAACGACTGGACTAACAGGGATCCACAGCTCGAAAGCAGGGGGAGGAGAGATCAGAATCTGAGAACATTAGACTGGAATGTACCAACAGACAGGAGTTTATCCTTCGGTCCTTACTACCTTTCTCAGCCTTGGATATCAGTAGCATCACGGATCGAAGGTATCCTTTGGACAATTCAAGGTGGTTACTATGCCATCCTCGCTACAGTTGGTGTTCCTGGTAAGTCATTCCATTTGACCATTAAACTGAGTTGAACTGAATTGCTTTTCACATTCAAATTTTAGAATGTGGAAGTCATCATTTTCAGATACAGTCAAAAATGTTATTCCTTACAAATTATAACTAGCAAATTACTATTCACAACTTACTCAACAATATGCGAGGAGAAACCAGACTGTTCTTAAACTCAATGATCCTTTTTTCTACAATCAGACTTACATTTCTACATATTCTCCCCACTCACCAATCATGCGTAAGACCACTGTCAGGATGTTTCAGTCTCCTTCTCCGCCTCAATGCAACTACTGAATAATCCAGCATTTGTGCCTTTTGTAAATCCAGATATAACTGTTTCAAGTCCATTCTAACTATGCTTACATCACAAAATATTTGCACTTGAGATGGTTAATTTGTCCTCTCCACAGAATCTGACAGACAGTGCTTGGTGGTCAAGTCATTGACTCATAATCAAGCGGCACAGAATAATAATCTTTTGGTTTCTCATGAAGGAAGTTGATGGAATGGAAATGAATACATCACCACTTGTTTTAAACAGAAGCCTATGTGTTTGCCTCATGTCCTGTAGAGCAGGCAATGGGTCATCCTTCCCTGGTCAGGTCTCAGTGTACCTGCAAACCCACTGCGGTGTGTTTTACTCTGTGCTGTCCTATGGAACAGCTAAACTAGCTACTCAGTTCAGGATCAGCATAACCAGGGCTGCACACATCCCGTGAGGGCAGAACAAAAGAAAATATCGCTCCCTTCCTCTGTCTGATTTCCATGTTCCTGCAAGTCATTTCCATTCAGGTAGGTGACCATTCCCTGTTTCGAGTGAATTCTTTCTCATAGAGTCTCCCTCAGAGAGAGTCTCCCTCAGAGACTGATATTCATCTCCATTGGCCGCTCTGGCGATGACCTTATTGATGCTGACGTACAGACGTAAGGAAGGTCTAAATTCCACATCATTGGCAGTGTAGAGAGAAGTAATGGCTTTTTACAGCACAGGTAACAAGCTGAGACAGCTAAGTAAGGGAACTGAATTATTGCGATCAACCCTGAGAGTGTTGTTGAGATAGTATTTGGGGTATTGTGGACAGACTTTCTCTCTTTTATAAGGAATAATCTTCTTGGCAGAAAGAGTGTAAAGGAGTTTCACCAGACTCATTGTTGGATGATTGTACCATCAAGAGTGCATGAGGATTAATGTGTAGCGCTTTGAGGGAATAAGTGGTGATTGCATTGAACCTTAAGGGGATGGACAGTCGGTCATTATATTCCAAACAGGCAGTGATACGGTGATAAATTCCATGGCTTGTTTATTACGAGGTTTGCATGATCGAGGATAATTTAAAAGCATCTGGGAAAGTTCCTCTCACCCCACGCCACTCCCCATTTCGATTGAGAGCGAAAGAGAGAGGGTAATGTCTTTTTACAGCACAGGAAACAAGCTGAGACAGCTAAGTAAGGGAACAGGCTTTGAGTAACCTCTCCCCACATTATGAACGTCATGTAACCCATAATCCCGACAGGAGTCACAATCCCTTCATGCTAAAACATACCAATTTCCATCAGCTTCCGACCTCAATGGAGAACATGGGTCTGTCTTCAGAGATAGAAGATGCCTCTTTGAGACTTGGCACACAACATTTGGCTTCCTTCCTCACTGCCGGCGAAACATGTTAAAGTATCATGTGTTCCACAGACAACGGAGCCACGAGGAACATCGTGAGCCGTCCATGAGTGCATTCTCTGCTCCATTGGTTTTTCAGGTTGGAGCATCAACGATGTTCCTGTGTAAATGTCTTAAGGGGCTGAATGGCCTCCTTCTGCTCCCATAAGACAGTATCAAGGGTCTGATTGGGCTCTGCCTCTTCCTGTTTAACAGCTCGATGTACTGACCAGAGCCCGCCTCTTCCTGGGGAACAGGCAGCACGATTGAATGGACTGCCTCTCTTCTTGTTCAGTCGTTTCGATGGGCTTAATGGTTTCCAGATATCCATGTAACCAGCTTGAGGTGCTGAATGAGCTCCTCTTTTTACTGTGGAAATGTGCAGTGTCTGACCGTGCTGTTACATGAATGTTACCGACACTTTAACAGCACAAACCCTACTGCTGTCCAGGTCTTGCTGCACATGGATTCAGAGACTGATTCAGGAGCCGAGGAGGGACAAAACGTTCTGAGCATTGTGTGATCTTCAGTGATCACCCCGCTTCTGATCTTATGATGGATGGGGGGAGAGTGGTGCCAGGGGTGTGGGCGCGTAGACGTTGACGAAGGAGCCGAAGATGTTTGTGCTGAGGAAGTTAACTTGAGGATCTCCTGAACAGATGTTCTGCTACTGAGAGGATTGTCAGTCAAGGGCCCACAAACATCTTCCTTTGTGCTCTGAAAGACCCCAACCAATTGGGAGGATACACCTGATTCCCATTAAACTGAAATAAGTAGATGGTCCCGTTGACACCCTCAATCAACTACTGCCTTGATATCAAGGCCATTCACTCTTTCCTGAGCTCCTGTGTTCACCTCTTGTTCATATCAATAGGTGATGGTGTCTGTGTGGGGAGTCTTTTCCTCTCACAGAAGGATATCAATGTCTGAAATTATCTGGACTTAGAGAGTTAAGGGAGCTTAATCATGAAAGTAGTTAAGGAGGAGGTAGATGTATTTTTGACCTGTCAGAGAGATGGATTGGGTATTAAAGAGGAGTTAATGTAAACAGTAGATCAGCCATGATCGTATAAAATGGCTTAACCGTCCGAATTACCTGAGCCTGTTCCTTATGTTCATATTTTCTGTAATTACAAAGTTAATGGTTGTAATGTTCCTAGACGTTCCGTTATTGAATGTTGCAATCAGAGAGAGCAAAGCTGTTTTGAGTCATCTTTGGATGATGTATGCGGCTTTATTCATAATGAATCTTGGTCTAGACCACGACCAACAAATGAAGTACAAGTTGCAGAGAGGAGGCACTTTGTGCAGAGACCAGAGGCGTCTTTCGAAGCCAGACTGGATTTCCAAATAACATTTTACAACTCTCATCAAACCGTGTGTGACAGTCTGGTGGGATTGAATGAGATCCTGTGTTACTGTGGACTAGGTATTTGGAGCAAGTGGCCTCCATCTGCTCCTGTGCAGGAACTGTTAGGGGCTGAATGCAACATAGTAACATGGGACTGTGGAGCAAGAGTGGTCATCAGACACTGTGTCACTGCTCCACCACGCACTATGATCTGATTATGGTCTCAGCAGCACTGTTCTGTATGTGTACCATTTTCTGACTCTCATTTATCTGTCAAATGTTTAACATACAAAATTTTGAATAAATGGAAATATCCAGTCATCGCAAACTTTAACAGCCCTTTGAGAATCTCTTGATCGTGTTCTGACCAATATTCGAAGGTCACCGATGTCTTTTCCCACGCCTGTACTGGTGAAAGCAAATTTTAAATGCAACCAGTTGAGTGCTGCGGCCATTGAAATGGGTATCAGACTGGTTAATTTTCTAGAAAAATGTGAGACACAGAAAGTTGAACTCTGAACGAATCGTAAAATGATCGAGTGTCCCAAATGTTTCTCTGCCTTTGAAGTTATTCTGCTCACACAAATGTCTGGGAATGCAGATTTCGTCCCGAAACAGTTGGATGTGGCTGAACTCCCTTTCCTTCGGGCAGTGGAGTGATTCCTATGAATCCTCATCAGCAATCCTCCACGAGTGGCAAAGATGACTCAGGGGGTTTCTGCTCTTACACCTTGTTTTCAGGCAGAAAAAAGTTAGAGAGAGAGAGACTAATTGGCTGCTGCTTCTGAGGCAGGTAATATTTTTGTCCCTTTCTGTGTGAAAAAATACTATAAGGTCAACTGATTACCAAACTGGACCATGTGCGATTTCCATGAACATTCTCTGGAATGGATGATAATAGACTGTATGCTGTATGCAGGTGCATCATTGCTATGGTTGTGCACAGTGCCTTTCATTAGCAAAAAAAGTGTCCGCTTTATAATTTGATGACGTCTTTATATGTGTCTGCGTAATCTTTATAAATGGGTTAATATCTTCATAATATTTGTGTTTATATCAACAAATCACATTCATTAAAAATTCTCTAACTTTAGTCTCCTTAACAAGAGAAAATATGCAAACAGCTGAAAACCTTTTCTGAAAATCGTGCTTCAATCCGATTTCTCATCTAAGACCTTTGCAGATAATCCCCGATAACAAAAGGCCTTCATTTCAGGAATGAGTAAAAGGAAGCATCTTTGAACACCTTCGAAAGGAATTACATCCGCTTTTTTAGTTTAGAGGATCAAAACTGCACCCAGTGTATCTGATGTGATCTCAGCAACGCCCTGTACAGATGCAGTAAAACATTCCTAATTAAACCCATACCCGTTTCCACAAACGTTTCAAATCACTTGCTACATCTGCGACAGGCTTCATATGATTCATGTACCAAGAATATGAAAAACAACTGCATCACAGAGTTCTGCGATCTCTCTCCATTTAAATTGTTTCCTATTGCTATATCCTTCCTACCACAATAGACAACTCACGTTATATTATTTCTTCTGAAGGTTTGCTCATTAACCTTCCCTGTCTATATCACAATGCAGATTCACTACATCCATTTGAAGATATGTTGAATGATCATCTTGGTGTACAAGGTAATTCAGATTTCATCCATTCAGTCCCTTCATCCAGATATTTGACTTAGATTATTGATCATTGATGACCCCACAGTGATCTCTGACGCAAAACTAGTTACAGTTTTGTAAAAGTATGCAATTATCTCTACTGCGACAGCAACTCTGTTCCTCTGCAGCAGTTCAGGCGGGTTGAATGGCCTCCTCGCGGGCTGCGTAATGTACTCAACGAGCTGAATTGCTTCCTTCTATGTTCCTGTGTAACTACTTCGAGGGGAAGAATGGTCTCCTCCCATCTCATTGTAACGATCCTGTGTGGCTGAATGGGGTGGTCGCCTACCCTGTAACAGACTCGAGGGATGGATTTAGGAAACAGCACACAGGGTAGGGGCAACAGTATATCTCTGTACCAACATCGAAGGCTGGATTGAAGGAACAACACATTGGATAGGGGCGGCAGTTGACCATTCGGCTGCACCATTCAGAATGCTTATAGCTGATCCGATTATGGCTGACTATCCGACTGTTGTCTGTTCCCAACAAACATTGACTCTTGTCCGGCAAAGATCAGTCGAGCTCAGCCTTAAATATCTTCAATACCTAGTCTTCATTGCTCCAAGAGGATGAAGACACCACAGGTAGCACAACACTAAAGGGAAAGAGACATCTTTATTTCATTCTGGGACCAATTATTTTAAAACTGTATTAACCTCACATCAACTCACTGCCAATTTCCGAATATATGGATACACTAACTAGGAATAGACAGAAACCACTCTGCCCTCCAACTCTGTCCACATTACCACTGACTCTTTCCAGTGAAATATGTATCAAATCCAGCCTCTGCTGCTGTCTCAGGAAGAGAATACCTGATAGCAAAACACCACACAAGCGTTAAAGAAAGGAACCAAAATTAGGCCAATAGGCCTATCAAGTCTGCCATGCCATTCGATCATTTCTTATAAGGTCCTCAACATCACTCCCCTACCTTCTGCCTAGAATCATTGATCTCCTCATAAATCAAAAACTTATTTATTTGTGTCTAAATGACACTAGTATCTGTCTCTGTGTGTGTGTCCATGTGCTTGTTATCTGCGTATTTTTGTGACTACGTCTGTCTGTGTATCAGACAGTGTGTTTCTATCTGTGTTTCTGTCAATTTGTGTGTGACTGTATATGTGTCTGTGTGATTCTTTGTGTGTGTATGCCTATCTCCTTGTATGCATTGTGCATGTTAGTATATTGTAGTGGTTACCAATACTTTTGTATATTTCAATGCCTGCATATCTGTGCAATGGGATATCTGTTCTTTTGCGAGTGAAAGAGATGAGGTTGGAACTGACAGTGGGTTTAAATTGAAAATTGTTCTTTACTGAATATTTCACCTTACTGGGTGTGTGGGACGTGGATGTTTCAGAATCTCCACACAAGGCCTCCTGGTCCTCTCTAGCTCTTTCGATGATGCTCCCCACATGTCAGGGTAGGGGGATGAGGGAACGGATATCGGGCACTCCACCACCCAGCTTGGCACTTGCTGTCCAATTCCAGGCTGTTTCTCCTGGAATGGGAGAAGAGGATTGAAGCAATGAGGGTGGGAGTGGGTGCCCCTGCTGTTAGTGCTCGAGGGGGTAAGGGTGAGGTGTCCGGAGGGAGTCTGACCACAGTGTTGTATCCATGCAGTGTTAGTAGTGTGCGGGGCTACTGGGCCAGTGACAGAAAACGTAGGGGAGGGAATGTGCTGAATGCAATAGTGAGAATGACCGTGCTTGAGCCTTATTTGGAGATAGAGTGTGAGCCTTGCTCGGGGATATGTGTTAAAACAGATATACAGTGAGTGTGAGGGAGCAGAGAGAATACGATGACTCTTATCCTAGCAGAGCGGGCAGGACATTGATGCTCGTCCTGAATTGCTGACCAATTTTTCAAAACATCTAAGCGTCGAGGTGAGCCTCCCATAACGTCTTGTCCAAGTCTATCACAAATAACTTCTCAGACCCTGTACCTCAGATTCCACAGAATCAGTTTGGGTGGATCTTGCAAATATCAAGGCGAAGTAAACATTGGTGTGTTATATATCGAGACCAAGACTGTCGCGCAAATACTTTGCTTCATATGCTCTGGAAATTGGTATGCAAGTATAAGCAAGTGGAAGCAAGGCGATTGTGTTATTATCGCTGGTAACTTAGCCCAGACACCCAGGTAATGTTCTGCGTACCCGAGTTCGAATTCTGCCATGGAAGATGATGGAATGTGAATTCAATAAATATTTTGGATCAAGGGTCTATGATGACCATGAACCCATTGACGAATGTTGGAAAAACTCATCTGGTTCACTGATGTCCTTTAGGGAAGGAAACTGCTGTCCTTCCCTGGACTGGCCTGCATGTGACTTCAGACCCAAGGCAATGCTGTTGCCTCTTAACTGCTCTCTGCCATGGGCAATAAATATGGGTTATAAATGCAACGCCCTCATCCTGTAAAAGAGTAACAAATAATTGTGGGTGCTGCAGCAATACTGGATGGTGTTAAGATGCATTGAAACTGCGTTAACTAAGTGACTGCTCATGTTGTGAAAAATAAATTCCATAAGTGTATACCAGGTAGTTGGAGAGTATGTTGTGAACCAAACTAGAGAGCAGGTTATTTCGGATTTGGTGTTGTGTGGTCAGGAGAGCTAATTCCTAACCGTGCGCTGAAGCAGCTTTGAGGAATTGTGACGCAATATCGAAATTTTGAACATTATAGTCAAACATCGAGGAAGCCTGGAGGCTAGAGGCTCAAGTTAGTTCCAGTGAATAGGAAAAATAAAATATAACATTCAGTGAAAGACAAGCAATAGTTGTTTGAGTCATACAGTCCTACAGCACAAAGATATTCCCTTCTGCCATTCCGAACAAACTGTTCATTCACACTAATCCCATTTTCATGATATTGCCTGGTATCCTTCCAATCCTTTCCAACCCAAGTATTTGTCCAAATCCTTGTTAAATTTTGTTAATGCACGCACCTCATGCACTTCCACTGGCAGCTCATTCCATATGCGTACTACCCTGTGTATAAAAAAATTGCTCCTCAGGTTCCCTTTTATTCTTTCTCCTCTGACGTTAAGCTGATGCCCTCTAGTCCAGGATTGCACAACCCTGGGGAAAAAAAGACTGAGTGCATTCACTCTGTTCATGCTTCCCATGATCTGAAACACTCTATCAGATCCCCATCAGTCTCATACACCCTAAAGTTAAAAATTTCTAGCTTGTCCAACCTCTCCTTAAAATCCAGACGATAGAGTCCTTGACAAAAGTCTTGTGCACTCTTTCCAGTTTAATAACATCCTTCCAAGAGCAAAGTGAACAAAACTGAACATAATGCTACAAGTTTGGCCTCACCACCATCCTGTATAACTGCAACATAAATCCCCAACTTCGGTATTCAATACCTAGACTGATGAAGGCCAGTGTGACAAAAGCCTTCTTCACTGCTCTATCTATCTCTGAATCAACTTTTAGCGAACCATGCATCTAAATTCCATGGTCCGTCTGTTCCAGTACAACCCTTAAGGCCCAACCATTCACCATGAAACTCCGACCTTGAATTGACTTTGCAAAATGCAAGATCTCACATTTATACATATTCAATTCAATTTGCCATTTCTTGGTGCACGTCCCCAACTGATCAAGGTCCTGCTGCAATGTCTGATAACCTTCCTCACTGTCCACGAGACCACATTATTTCGTGTCATCTGCAATATTAATAATCATGCCTTGTACATTCTAAACTAAATCATTATACATATAACAAGCAGTAATGGTCCCAGCACCGACCACTGAGGCACACCACTAGTGACAGGCCTCCAGTCCGACAAGAATCCTTTCCACTATTACTCTCTGCTCCTTAATCAAGACAATTTTGTATCTAATTTGCTATGTTCCCACTCCATTGCATGTAATCTACTCTTCCAGAGCAGCGTACCACATGAACCCTTATTGAAGGCCTTACTAAAATCAATTGGACTACGTCTACCACCCTGCCTTCGTCAACATTGCTAGCCACTTCATCAAAGAACGCTAATAAATTTGTCAGCCATGGTCACCCATACACAAAGCGTCCTTTTCACACCCTGCCTTTCCAAATATATGTTTATCCTATCTCTCAGAACCTTCTCAACTACCTTACCCACAGATGTCCGGTTTACTGGTCTATAGTTCCCAGGTTTTGCTTTGTAGCCCTTCATGAATAAGGGCACGGCATTTCCTGTCCTCCAGACATTCAGGATATCACCAGGTGGCCATCGATGATGTAAAAATATCTGCCAGGCCCCCACAATTTCTTCTCTATCCTCTTACAATGTTCTTGGATATATCTGGTTTATAGAAATACTGCAAAGTCTGAAACAAAAGTCAATTGCTTAAAGGTACAAATACCCAAGAGTGAGAAACTGACTTAATGATGTTTAACATAACAAATTAAAGATTATATTTATCATAAGAAGTGACTCCAGAGGAAATCCAGACATTGGGGTAACCTGAGAGATATCAGAAGTTTACAATCCAGAAAAGGAGGGACATGAAACTGATAAGGAAATCAAAAAGCAAACATGCACGCTAACAAACAGGAACTCAAAGACTGCATCGATCTGTATATGTATTTCATAGGAAATAAAATAAAAGCATGGTCAAATGTGGAAATTTGTAATCGGGAGATGAGATATTATTGTGGAGAACAGAGAAATGGCCGAGAAATAACCAGTTACTTTGCATCTGTCTTCATGGAGGAAGACCCAGAAAATCAACCAGAAAATCACCCAAGTGATCATACCGGCCTTCTGCAGCTAAAGGCATGAAGTCAATTCATATCAGTAACAAGGTAGTACTTGAACATGGAGCTGGATTGAGCATTGCTAAGCCTGACGAAGCAGATGTACTTCCAATCAAAATGTCAGAAATAAATCATCAATAGAAGTATTAATTGCACTTTCAATGACTGTGTTTTTTTTACTGTACATTCCAAAGAAGCTGGAAAGCCATTGTAGATAAATGGAAAGTAATAAACGTGATCCAAGCATGCTAGGTAGATGAATGGAATGGATCCAGGCATCTAGAAAGGGATAAAGTGATAGTGTTAAGAAATGCAGAGCAATTAACTTGACATCTGTAAAGACTCTTTTGGAAGCCAAGAGACAGGATGTGATATTGGATATTTGGAAATTAGCAGCAACATTGGAGAGAAGCAGTATGCATTTTTGAAAGGAAATCATCCTTAATAACTTAGGAATTATGTAAGTGTAAAGTTAAAGTTGGGTTCACCTTCAATTAAAAGAGTCAGAATATCGATGCAACGAAATGTTGAACTAGTTTTATAGTGTATTGGTGAGACTGTACCTGGACTATTGTGTGCAGAGTTGATGAACCTGTACCTGGAATATTGTGTACAGTTTTGGTGACCTCATCTGAGAAAGAATATGTGTACTCTCAGGTTTCAAAGAATGAGAGGTGATTGCAGTGACATTTTGAAAATTCACAAAACATATGACAGGGTGAGCATAAACAGGATGTTTTTCTGGCTGTCTATTCTACATTTAAGGATAAGGGACATGCCGTATAAGACTGCAATAATGAGGAGATTCTTCACTCGGTGAGGACTGACTAATACAGGGGCATGGAAATCTGCTGGCAGGCAAGTTTAGGGAGAATCTCCAGGTATTCAACAAGTGTGTCAAGTGGAACAGAATAACGAGGGAAGAGGTAGGAGTCATTAGTGACTTGCCAAGTTGCATCTAAATCAACTTTAGTGGTAGGAGTCAGAGGGTGATGGTAGAAGCCTGTTGGTGTGACTGGAGGCCGGTGTCTAATAGTGCACCATAGGGATCAATGTTGTGTTCTTTATTATTTGTGATTCGGCGATGCCAGTGTTGGACTGGGGTGGACAAAGTTAAAAAAATCACACAACATCAGGTTTATTCTGAGGCATGAGATTTCAAAGCGCACAACTACTTGATGAAGAAGCAACGCTTCGAAAGCTCGTGCCTCCGAATAAACCTGTTGGGCTACAACCTGTTTTTGTGTGATCTACAGCCTTATTATTTGTATTATTCATAAATGGTGTATCTGTGAATATGGACGAGGCGTGGGGAGAGTGTGATAACTAAGTTTGTGTTTGATACAACGATTGACCGGGTGGTTGGCAGTAAGGAGGAAGGTCTTATGTTCCAGGACGACGCAGATGGTCAGATCAGTAGCAGATGGAATGCAACCCTGATAAATATGAGGTGATGCACTTTCGAAGAAGGAAGCAGAAAGCGGAGTACTCAGTGAATGGCAGCACACGAGGGAGCTCAGAAGGAGCTTCTCCACACATCACTGAATGTGACTGGACAGGTTAATACACAAGTTGAAAAAGCAAAAGGTAGCGTAAGCATAGCCTTTATTTGTCGAGGCACAGATTATAAGAGCTATGGGGAGCTTTGTTTAGGCCAAGATGGAATAATGTGTGAAATTCTGGGAGCCACATTACAGGAAGGATGTGATTGCACTGGAGCGGGTGCAGAGGGAATTCACCAGGATGTTCCCTGAGATGGAGTATATCAGCTATGGAGGGAGGCTGGATAAGCTCGGGTGTTTTTTTAGTTTGGCGCAGAGAAGGCTGAGGGGGATGTGATTCAGAAGGAAACGATTATGAGGGACATGGACAGGGTGGGTAGACAGTATCTTCCTTTTAGTCAGAGGGAGAACAATGGGGAGCACATTCTTAAAGTGAAGTGTTTGAGATTTAAAGGGGACTTGAGGATGGTTTGTTTTTACCGAGAGGGTTTTGGGCTCTGGAATGTACGACCAGAGAGGGAGTTGTCATAAGTAACCTCACAGCTGTTACAAAGTACTTGGACAACCTCTTGAAGTGTCATCACATTCCCAGCTATGGGGCTCGTGGGACGAATGTCGACCGTGCTGTACTTCTGATGGTGCAGAGTCTATGCTTCTATGAGTGCATGGTTGTTCAAGGTCAATCATTAAAAAGCTTACGACAGCAATTATTGGGTTTCAGAACATTCTATATGCACAAAGATTATAAGAGTGAACTTGTAACAGTTTCATAAAGTACGTCAATGGCAAAATTAAGGGGAAAAAAGGTGCAGCTTCTTTACAGACTGAATCCAGAGAGTGGAGAATGGAGAAGAGGGAATTGGCAGAACTATGCAGCAAATATTTCAGTTATGTCCTCACAGAAGAAAACAAATCAAAACAAAAAAACAATCTTCCTAGCAATACGAGGAAAGTTTAATCTGTTGAGAGAGAAAAAGGGAATAGAATAAAATTAGCAAATGCACGTTATGGAGAAAGTATTTTAACTGAAAGTAATCGGCTGAGACAAAGGCAACAGAGGTTTATCAAATGGGAATCATATTTGAGAAACAGTCTTTTAGCAAAACTATGGAGAAGCAATCAATGCAATACGATTGAATTTTCAGTAAGAATTTTGATAAAGCCCCAAGCGTACTCTGAAAATTCGAATCCTATGGGACTGGGGCGAACAGAAGGGCATGATTTTAGAATGGGAGAGCTAATAGAAAACAGTGAGTAGTAATAAATCAATGTTTGTTTAGAGCAGAGGATCGAGCGTATAGCAGGATTCAGTGTTTGGTCCCTAGCTATTTCAAATAAACACCAAACGTTTGTTAGAGGGAATTAAATGCAATATTTCGATGGCGGTAATCGATGTCGGATTGTGAGTGGGTGAGAAGGATGTAAAAAAAAGCTACAAGGTGACTGAGGCAAGTGGAGTGTCTGTGCAAATACGGGGCAATGAAGAACAATGTGGGTAGATGTGACGTTGTGCCCTTCGATGAGAAAAAGAGAACGGCAGCCTACAATTTGAAAAGGTTGGAAAATGTTACACAATAAAGGGACCTACTCTTCTTTTCATCTCATTCTTCATCGACCTCCGCCGTCCATACGGGGCAGTGAGTTCTGATTCCAGAAGAAAATGCTGGGAATGACACTGGGACACTTACCAGTGTACATAGACCCACCAGTTGGGTAGCTGCAACATTGAAAAGGATCTGGAGCTCCCTGTACACGAGTCACTGAAAGTTTTTTTTGCAGGAACAGAAAGCAGTTAGGAAGGTAAAGGGTGCGTTGATCTTCATATTTCAGACGGATTTGAGTCCAGGAGTAAGGGTGTCTTACCACAGCTGGACAGGGCCGTGGTGAGACCCCATCTCGAACATTGTGCAGTATTGTGTGCAATTTTGGTCTCCTTACCTAGTAAAGGACAAACCTGACATTGAAGGAATGCAGTTAAGGATGAGCAGACTGATCACTGGGATGACAGGTTTGTTGTGGGAGCAGAGTTTGGGGCGACTGGGCCTGTATTCCATAGGATTTAGGAAAATGAGTGGAGATCTCAGTAAGATATATAAAACACTGACAGGGCGAGACAGATTATATACAGGAATGATAATTTTAGAGCCATGTCAGAGACCATCGAATCGTCTATCACAGGTCTGTGCATCTGGAGTCAATTTTAGGCCAGACCAGAAAACCACGGGAGATTCACGTCCTAAAAGCACATTGGGGAAGCAAACTCCTGTTTACAATCGACATTGGCTTCAGGATAACTGTTACTGGTACCAGATTTTAAATCTGGATTTTTTTTAATTGTTTTTTAACTTACACCAGCTGCCAGAGCATTAGCCTGGTCTGGATTCGTAATCCAACGAGACTTCCACAGCAGCACCATCTCTACTTGGGGACATATCCGAAACCACAATGAGCATGTTATTTCTGTGCTGCTTGACAGCTCTGTCAAAAAGACCTCCCACCAATTGACTGTCGTGGTGGGACTGAGGGGGAGGTAATTGGACAGATTGCAATTATACTCCCCTTAAAGGACTGGACATAGCTGAGTAATTTTCAACATTAACAGGGACATGGCTTGTTGTGTAGCACAAGTCTGCAGTCCTATTGAAGGAATGGTGTCAGGGACCATTGCCTTTGTCGTAATCTACTGTGTTCAGCTGTTTCATCATGTCACGTGCAGTGCATCACATTGGTTGAAGGGTGGCATCTGTGATTCTGTGGGCATCATGACGAGAGTGAGATGGATCATTGACTCAACAACTCTGGCTGAGGGTGGTGCAGATACTACATCCTTATCTTTTACACTGATATGCAGGACTATTCCATCATTTAGGATGGGCATGTTTGTGCAGCCCTTTCCTCCGTCATTTGTTTCATCATCCATCAGCATTTATGACTGAATGTGGCAGAATTGCAGAGCTTCAATCAGATCTGTTGCTCAAGTGAGGTAGCTTTAACGGGTTAGCATGAGGTTTATGTTCATGTGGTTCTGACCCTGACACGTTCACCCACACTCGTCACTGAACCATAGATCGTGTTGATGGTAATGGCAGACTGAGGAGATTACCCAAGGCAAAAGGTTACAGGTTGCGGTTGAATGTAGGTCTACTTCTTCTGCTGCTGCGGTTTACAACACTACATAAATATGCAGTTTTGAGCTGCAATATCTGAAAAACAATTCTGCTGTCTGTCCCCTAATTCACATCGAGACCCATCACATCAGCATTTATGACTGAATGTGGCAGAATTGCAGAGCTTCAATCAGATCTGTTGGTCAAGAGAGGTAGCATTAATGGGTTAGCATGAGCTTTATGTTCATGTGGTTCTGACCCTGACACGTTCACCCACACTCGTCACTGAACCATAGATCGTGTTGATGGTAATGGCAGACTGAGGAGATTACCCAAGGCAAAAGGTTACAGGTTGCGGTTGAATGTAGGTCTACTTCTTCTGCTGCTGCGGTTTACAACACTACATAAATATGCAGTTTTGAGCTGCAATATCTGAAAAACAATTCTGCTGTCTGTCCCCTAATTCACTTCGAGACCCATTCACCCATCAGCCCTGTACTCAGTGACCTACTCTGGTTTCTAATGTGGAAATACTTCCATTTTTAAATTCTCTTTCTGCTGAGGGTCTCTCCCCGGGTCATGCTTTCAATCTGACACTTCCCGCAAAAGCACTTAACTGATTTTAATTCAATTGTTTAATTCATCTCCAATTTTCCTTCAGTAATGCCATCTTCTGTGTTTGAGGTGGACGTGTTTCCCTCTGTTTCTCTCCCTGAGCATGATTAAGAGCTCTGCAGTGTCAGTGATGCCAGCCTTATGTAGTTTCAAGCTAATGAATTCTCTGGATTTCCAATCATCTTCACCACATTGTATGTTTCCTCTTTTGGTTTGATGCCTTATCGCTCATGGCTGCCTTGTCCTCCCCTGAGTATGTTTCATCTCCTTTGGGATGAATTTCTGACATTAGCTACCGAATCATCCACAGACATTTCTGCCTTTGCTGCTCCATAGTCTTCCCTGCTCGGCTCCCCTTCCAATTAACTCTGGCCAGCTCCTCCAACATGTCTTTGTAGTTACATTGCTCAATTATCCAAAGAAGTAGATGTACATCCCTCAATGTTTTGGCAATTCCTGTGTGCTGTGGTCCTTTGTACAGTACATGTACAACAGAGTAATGTGTTCAAATACTAGGTCCGATGCCAGATTTTTTCTCTCCAATAATATGAAGACACTAACTTTTGAAAGAACCCAGCAGGCCCATATGTTTAATTTCCGGTAGAAAGGGCATTAACTGAAATAAGTTGGGATACCATAAGCAAGATTTATAACACACATCCTGATAAGAATGAGCGACAAGAGTGTGGAATCCCAGAAAAGGGGGAAAGTTGAGAGAAGGGGAACATATCACTTCAGATGAGGATCAAATAATGTCTTAATGCTTCATAAATTGTATACATCATTTGCACCTATTATTGTTAACTGTGTCTCCGTTGTTCATTCAGAATGTGTTGTACACTTTTAAACAATCTTCCTTTTCTGAACACACGCAGATTAAACAGTGTATATAAAATCATTTTTCCTCCATTTCAAACTGTCCTGTTGTCGTACTACCAGGATACATGAACACCAACTGTCCAGCAAAAGACATGACCCAATATCACTAGTTTCCATACATACAGACAAAGAAGGATACCACTTTGACTGGGACTACACATAGATCCTAGGACAGTCGAAACAAACACATGCACGAAGGTTCTTCGAGACGAGGCATTCTAACCAGAAGTACATTAATAAACACGTCAATTTATATTCTTTCTTCCTTCTCTTGAAGAAAAGAACTGGAAATGACATCACACAACTTAAGAAACCAAGACCTATAAATAGAGAGGACGGACATACCACCAGTGTGTCACCGGAGACTCTAACTGATGATGTTACCTAGTCATGGTAATGAAACATCTGAAAAAAAAAACATTCAAGCTCAGCAAGCTAACTTGCATACTTATAAATTGTTATTTTTCTTTTAATACTTGAATTTCGGAATTCTCTGTCACTCATGTTTTAACAGATAACAAGGCGAGGTGAGCTTTTGTGTGTGGTTTTAATTAACAGATGGGTTCGACATCGACATCATAACAGCTTGAGGGCTTGTCGTATGGGATTTGAACAGATTTGGGGTACAAAAGGTCCCAGCAGATTCCATCACTTGGCTGTTCGTGACCTAGATCTTCAAATAAAAGATCATAAAATGCATTTAATTTTGATTCCTTGTGGTTGGTCAAATTAAAAGAAATGGCTTTTAACATTACTAAAGATGTTCTGGGGTTTGAAGATAATTCTCACTTTTGCCAAGTAAATTTAGAAAGACAGAGGAAGGGCATACTTTTAAAATTAACAAATAGATTAGAATTGGGTTTAACCAGGGACAAAACGAAAGCTGACATTTTAATGGAATTGGTCAAGCACTTCGGTGTATCAGAGGCACAGAAAATAACTTAAATTGCAAATGTGCCAACTGGACTTAGAAGATAAAGAAAGAGACAGAAAGGGAGAGAGAAAAAGGAGAAAGAGAAATAGAGGGAAAAAAGGGAGAGAATTTGAAATTCAGAAGTTGGAAATTCGATAAGAAAGTTAAATTCACAGGATGAAGGTAAATGGAGAATGTTGGGATGTATACAACTATGTTAATATATTGCCATATTTCGGTGAGAAAAATGTCAAAACCTTTTTTATTTCATTCGAAATATAGACGCGGCAGATGGTGTGTCCAGTGAACTTGTGGGAAATGCGGGTTCAAACTAAGCTGGTGGGCACAGCTGGTGAGTTGTTTGCGGCGCTGTCAGATGAGGGATGAAGAGATTATGCAGATGTCAAACTGGCTATTTTGATTGCTTATGAATTGTTACTAGAAGCATATGGACGGAAATTTAGAAGTATAGAGATGGAACCAGGTCAGAGTTATGTTGAGTTTGAAAGAATTAAACACAGTCATTTTGACAGATGGATGCAGGCCTTAAATATGGATAAGACCTGTGAGTCCCGAAGGGAGATTATTCTGCTAGAGGTGATTAAAAACTCAGTTCCAGCGATGGTAAGAATTCATGTGAATGAATAAAGTTCAAGAAGTGAGAAACGCGGCAGAAATGGCAGGTAAACATACATTGGTGCATTAGATGAAATTTAGATTGTGGGAGGACTTTCATCCTGTGAGGGATAGAAATTGGGAGAAGAGGAGATCATACACTGCAAAACATAGAGTACATAACACTGGCAATACACAGGTGAAAAAAGAAGCCCAAGGAGGTTGAAAGGTGGTGAAAGGCCTTAGGTGTTCTCACTATAACGGAGTGGAACACATAAAATGACAGTGCCGATGGTTTAAGAAGGGCACTGGGAAAAACTGTTTTCACTGCAGTAAGCTGGGACACATCGTGCTGGGCATTGAAGGAAGACACTTTGGGAAAAGCTGTGGTAAAAGAGGCTAAGCCAGTCGCATTAGTGAAACTGGTAAAGGCGGACGCCAAGTAGAGCCGAGGAGCTGCAGGAAAGTGCACAGCCTGGGCAGGGGCTGTGTATGGAGGCAGTGCCTGATCTCTGTAAAGAATTCGCCTCTGTGGATAAAGTTTACTCAGAAAGAGCGGAGGGGGGTGGGGGTGTGGGGAGGACAGGAGGTTACAATTTGCGAAATATGGGATCTGCTCAGTCTCTACTAATTGAGAAGTGAGGCGGAGGAAAAGCACAACAGTTCAGGCAGCATCCGAAGAGTAGGACAAGTGACATATCAGATATAAACCCATCGTCTGGAATGTGGCTTGGGGACAAGGGAGCTGAAAGATAAATAGGAGGGTAGGAGCTGGGCTGGCGGGAGGGTCAGTGGGAAGGCGATGGAAAGTTATAGGTGGGAGTGACAGTGATCTGTCGGAGGGCAGGGTGGAATGGATAGATGGGAAGATGGACAATTAAGACAGTTCAAGAGGGCGGTGCTACTTTGAAAGGTTGGATCTGGGATGAGGTTGGGAGAGGGGAGATTTGGAGATTGGTGAAGTCGATGTTGATGCTGTATATTTTGAGGGTTCCAGCTGTCCTACCACCTACCCACTTCACCCTCCTCTCCGACCTATCACCATCATCCCCACCTGTATCTACCTATCGCCTTCCAAGCTACCTTCCACCCAGCTCCACCCACACCCTCTTATTTATTTATTAGTCCCCTTTCCTCTCCCTTGCCTCCACTTTCCCGATGAAGAACTTGTGCCTGAAACGTCAACTCTCCTATCTCTCGGATGCTGCCTGACCTGCTGTGCTTTTCCAGCCCCACACTTTTCAGCTCGGATCTCCAGCATCTGCAGTGCTCACTTTTTCTCAGCCTCTGATAGTAAGTGATAGAAGTATTTTCACTCTTCCTGACATGATACTCAAGAGCGTGATAATCTGTGGAATGGAGACAGAAATTAAGCATTCCCATTGCGTAACATTAGGTTGGAGTGCCAAATCAAGGTTGGGGAAGTAACAGTGAGAGTGAGTGATAGAGTGTCAGATCCAGGAATACAGTTTGTTATTGGGAACGATTTAGCAGAAGCCAAGGTGGGATAGTCACCCTTTGTGGCGGAGAAGCCAATGGAAGACTAGGGAACTGAGGAGTTAAAAGAAAAATACCTAGGAATTTTTCCGGACTGTGTCGTAACAAGATCCCACTGTCATAAGTTACAGTAGGAAGGAAAAACGAAAGAAAAAGACGATGGAGTTGATGTCCAGTTAACTGACACCCTGTTTGATGATGCGGTGCAGGAATCAAAACCTGAACATGCAGTTGGTCAGGCAGATGTGTTTAGTTATGAAAGGCTAATGGAATTAGAACCATATTCACACACAGAAAAGGAATCAGAACATATTGTCAAATGTTATTAATTTAAAGATAGAATCCTAAAATTAAAATGGAGACCACAGCAAGTTAGTGCAGCAGGGAAGTGCACCAGATTGTGTTACTGGTAGCAGACAGTGTTACGGGTAGCTCATGAACTAACTGCAGACGGTCACCGAGGTGTACAGAAGACTCAGGCTAAGGTACAAGAGCATTTGTTGTGGCCTCGAATGCACAAGAACATGTTTCATTTTTGTTGTACGTCATACATGCCAAATGGTAGGTAAATCACAGGCAGTCATAAAGTCAGCACCTTTGTTGCCAATTCATGTATCCAAAGAACCTTTCACATGTGTTATGATTAATTGTGTAGCCCCCCTTTCTAAAATAAAAGTGGAAACCAATATTTGCTGACCATAATAGATTTGTCTACCAGATTTCTGAAGGCAATTCCATTACGGAGTGTTAAGACAAAAAGGCAGGTGAAGGAGTTGGTAGCTTTCTTTACTCGCTGTGGGCTGCCCAGAGAGATTCAGTCAGACCAATGGTCTCATTTTACCGCTCAGCTGTTTAAGTAAATCATGGATAGCGTAGGCATGTCGCACTTCAAATCAAGCGTGTCCCATTTTGAATCCCAGGGAGCCTAGGAAAGTTAGCATCAGACGCTGAAGACCATGTTAACAGCTTACTGTCAAGATTGCCTGAATGGTTGGGATAAAGGTGTCCCTTTAAATTGTTTGCCATTGGAGATGTCCTAAATAAATCTACTCAGTTTACTTCATTTGAGTTAATATTGAGTTAATATTGAATTAACTAAATATAAATTGACAGGACAGAAGTTGGGGATCTCACACTTGGATTATGTATGTGTGGTGAGGAAGAGATTAGACTGAGTAGGTGAGTTAGCTAAACAGCACCTGAAGAGGGCACAGTACACAGTGTAGCAGGTGACAGATGAAAACTCTAAATCTTTGACGATTTCCCGTGGGGATGACGCATTAGTATTGCCAGCAGTGGTCGGAAATCCCTTCAAAGCCAGGTTTAGTGGCCCCTTTCAAATAAAACAAAATGTTGAGTCAGTTAAACTATTTGGTAAAGATACCGGATATGACAAAAACGTTATCGCATATGTCATGTGAATGAACAATGCACCAGCCATATTTGAGACTCAGGAAAAACGTTGTGGCCAGATGTACAAATATTGCAGCTTATCTATCTCCCATGTTACAGCTGGCACAGCATGTTGAACGATGACAAGAAGCAAACTTAGTAAAAACAACTTAAAGAAAACAGAATTCGCGAAGTTAGAGGTGATGTTCTTGGGACATTACAATGGACATGGAAGGTTGATCCCATGGAACACAAAGACGAAGGACATTGAGGAATTTCCACGACCATCCTCGAAGACTGGTGTCCTTTGATTTTTGGAACTGAGTGGATTCTATCATAAGTTTGTTCCAAATGTCAGCAGCGTATTGGCACCACTGATGGATGTACGAAAGAAGAACACAGAATTGTGGTGGACAGAACAATGCCAGGAGGCATTTGAGAATTTTAAAGCGGGATTAATCACCGCACCAGTTTTAGCTCCACCAAATATTTTAAAATCTCTTGAAAATTGTGTCTGATTCTAGGAATGTAGTGGTCGGAGATGTATTGATGCAGAAGTATGACGATGGAATTGAATGGCTAATTGGCTACTTCTCGAAAAAACGCAATATCCACCAGAAAAAATACAAAATCTCCATTATTGAAAAAGAATGATTTTGTTTCGTACTGGCCTGACAATTTTTTAATGTTTAAATGACAAACAAATTGTCAGAGACGGTTGTGGACAACACCAACAATCCTTTCGGACTGTTTGGGATAATTAAGACCAAAATATGAGACCATTGCATTGGAGTCTGATGTTACCGACTTTAGACTTACATAATGTACATGCCGTGGGCCTGAAAAATGTGATAGCAGATGTGTTATTGCGGATTTGAAGGAAACAGTGCAGATAAGATTTGACTTATTCCTGTGTTATATATGTGTACAGAATGGTATAACTGAGATTAATACTTTTTTATTTCATAATAATTGGCTTAAGAATTAGAGGAAAAGAAATGAAGCCATCCTTTCATTCTGATGGTTAATTTTATTTCTGAAAAAGGAAGGTGTTATGAAGTTGAAAGCTTGTCTGTTCACGTTAAGACAGACCAGGTTTTGCTGAATAGAAAGCACAGCCACAGATGCCAGCTGAAGGTTAGGCTGTTCCAAATGTAACAATTAGCTGGGAAATGGAAACCTGAGTTTTGGTTGCTGTTTTGACAGCAATTCAAATGCAATCAAAGACTTTAAATAATGCTCGGGATACCAGAAGCCAATGGAATTTGAATATTATTGTTTGCACACATGGAAATCAATTAAATTATGAGAATTATTGTATCATGGGAAGTACATAAGCACAGCATTTTGAACACTAGAGGAAGAGTCACTGCCATCCAACAGCACAGTAACTGCTGTAGAGTAGGAGTGCTAACTGGCTATCTCAAACACTCTCTATCAAAGAGACATGTTCATGTCAAACCTACTTGCAGTAAAAAAAACATGATCCAGGGAGATCAGCAGCTGGAAGAGTGAACCCAGCAGGAAAGATAGAGTCTGTCTGATCTTGAAATTGTAATGTTTAATATGTGGGTTATTGGAACAGCACATTTTTACAGAGTTGGAGTCAGATAGTAAGTAGCGAAGACAAGCGCGGCTTGGATTTGCGAATAGTTGTTGTTTCGTGTTCACTATTAAAGGTAAGAAACTAACTTGCTAATGTTTGATGATTAAATAGTGGAATGTAGGAGATCTGTGTCACTCATATTTTAACAGATTTCAAGGTGAGGCGAGCTTTTCTGGGTGTTTGGTTTTAATTAACAAAGGAGTTCAACTCCACCTTGTAAATGTCCATCCACGCTAACCCCAATTCCCTGCAGATGGCCCATATCCTTCTAGTCCTTTCCTATCCACATATTTATCCAAATTCTTTGGAACTGTTGATAATGAACCCCCCTCAACCATATCTGCTGGCAGCTCATCCACGCACCTGCCCTCTGTGTAAAGAAGTGGCCCCTCAGGTTCCTTTTTATTCCTTCCCCTTTAACCTTAAACTGATCCCACCTCGTCCTCGATTATCTAAACATTGGAAAACACTGAGAGCATTAACCCTATCCATATCCCTTATGATCTTATACAGCTCTATAAAGTCCCCCCTCAGTCTCCTACACTGTAAAGAAAAGGTCCTCGCTTGTCCAACCTCTCCCTATATCTCAGACCATTGAGTCCTGGCAATGTCCTTGTTAATTTCTTCTGCACTCTTTCAAATTTCATAACTTTGTTCCAATAACAAGGTGATAAAACTGAATACAATACTCCAAGTGCGGCCTTACCAAAGTCCTGTGTAATTGTAATATAAATTCCCAACTTCTATACTCAATATCCTGTCTGATGAAGGCCAGTGTCGCAAATGCCTTTTTCACTGCCCTGTCCATATGTGACTCCACTCTCAGAGAACTGTGCACCTGAACGCCAAGGTCTCTCTGACCACTATACCCCTTAAGACCCTCCCATGCATCATGAAACTCCTACCTTGATTTGAGATGCCAAAATGCAAGACCTCACACATATATATTCAATTCCATTTGCCATTTCTCGGCCCACTTGCCCACCTGATTAAGGACCTGCTGCAATTTCTGATAAACTTCCTCACTGATCAAGCTCCCAATTACTTTAGTGTCATCTGCAAACTTACTAATCATGCCTTGTACATTCTCAATCAAATCATAGATAACAAATAGCTATGGACCCATGCTCCAGTCTGACAAGCATCCTTCCACTAAACCCTCCTATCAACAAGCCAACTGTGTATCCAATTGGCCAGTTCCCCCAGTATTCTACGTGATGTAAACTTCCAGAGCAGCCTGCCATGTGGAAACTTATCAAAGGCCTTACCGAAATCCATAGAGACCAGTCTATCACACTGCCCTCATCAAACTTCTTGATCACTTCACCAAAGAACTCTAACAAATTTGGGATGCATGATCTCCCACTAACAAGTCTATGTTGACTGCTCCGAATCAGCTATGGACCCATGCTCCAGTCTGACTGCTTCTTCATTACTGAAGAAGGGCTTATGCCAAAAACGTCGATTCCCCTGTTCCCTGGATGCTGCCTGACCTGCTGCGCTTTTCCAGCAACACATTTCCTGCTCCGAATCAAACCCTGTGTAAGTAATGGGTGCAGACAATGGTATGCTGTCATTCATTGTAAGATGATTCGAGTACGTAAGTAAAGCCATCTTCCTGCTGTGGTAGAGCCTTGCTGAGAGAGCATTCGGGGCACTCTCTACAGATTTGATCTCCTTTGTGAGGAATGATCTCCTTACCACAGACATGGGTGATGGTATCTTGAGAAAAAAGTGAAGAAGCTGAGTGTGTAATCTGTAGAGCTGTGAGAGATGAAGAAATGGTGACGCTGAAACACGAGGAGTGGCAGTGATCATTTATTTCTTAAAGAGACATTGCTAGGGAGAGACATTTCATACTTTACCCAGGATAGATTGGTTTGATTTATTGTCACATGTACATCAGTACAGGGAAACACTTTATTTATGAGCAGTGGAGGCAGATCATAGTAAGCATGGCCAGACAGATGAAAGGGTGGAAATAGACTTGGACAGAGTAAGGCATATAGGTTACACTGAACAGGATGTGCACTAGACAAGATCAACATGAGCAAGAGCAGCATTATTTGAACTTAGAGAGTCCATTCATCGGTCTAACATGACTTTCCTAATCGTTCATATGCCTAAATTAACTATCTCCATGTTATTTTGCAGTCAGCGTGTGAACCCGTACTGAACGTCAGGTTGCACACAATCCCCATCAGCAGCCACAATACTTTCCTTCTGAAACAGGTATCCATTCCCACCAGCTTCCGCCCTACATAGAGAACACCAGGCTGTCTTCTCGGAGATGAAATGTGCCTTCTTGAGACTTCACACAAGACTTATAGCTTCCCTGCTCACCACTAGAAAACCACGTTAAAGTCCCACATGTGTATCATAAGCAACGGAGGCACGAGGAACAATGTGGAGCAGTCTGTCTGTGCAGCCTCTGCTCCACTTGTTCATCATGTTAGAGCATTAATCTGGAGACACTTAAGACTGCCAATGCTGGAGATCAGAGTAGAGAGTCGATTGCTGGGAAAGCACAGCAGGTCAGGCAGCATCCGAGGAGTAGGAGAATCGACGTTTCGGGCATCAGACATTCATCAGGAATCAGCATCAATTACTTCATTCTGCCCCCGTGTAGGTGCATTGAGGTGCGAATGGCTTCCTCCTGTTCCTGTATAAGTGGCTCAAGGGACTGACTGGCTTCTTCCTCATCCGATTGGACAGGGCCAAGGGCCTGATTGGGTTACCCTTGGTTCCTGTTTAACAGCTGGATGTGCTGACAAGTGTGATGATGCTGATGCTTTAAGAGATTTTTTTTTGCCCTGGTTTCTTTTAAGAGAGAGATTGAACGATTGTTGACAAGCTGGGTTACCCTTGGTTCCTGTTTAACAGCTCGATGTGCTGACAAGTGTGATGATGCTGTAGCTTTAAGAGATTTTTTTTGCCCTGGTTTCTTTTAAGAGAGAGATTGAACGATTGTTGACAAGCTGGCTAGTTAAGACCACTTGAGTAAACAGCGAGCGAGACCTCAGATTTATTTTAATGAATGGGTGTGGCCAGCTCTCACAAATTAAGATTTGGTTTTGGTTTCTCAGTAACATCAAAAACTATCAGGGTCTCCACAGAGTTGGACGCTTCAGGGAATGTTTCCTCGCTGCTCCTCTCTCTTTTTTTCTCTTGATGCGATATTCAATTCCTGAATTTTCCTTTTTGCCAAGGGCTGTGATTATGGGAATTTCCTATGTTGGACTAGTTCATGAGTAATAGCTCCTAGGCCTATTATTCTGTTTAGTTACCCAATAGAATTATTCTAAATCCCTCTTTCTTTGGTTTAATTTCATCTTTTGTGTTTAAATAAATGGTGTTTTGTTACCACGGAATAGCTTGACCAGTCACGTTGCATCTGTAACAGACATTTTACATTTCCTTTACAATAAGAAAACATTAGAGTCTATGTTGTGGTTCTGTTCGCCGAGCTGGGAATTTGTGATCCGCATCCATGAACACCACTGACCACGAAACGACACGACCAGCTATCCTTAGTAGCCACACACGCGGATGACAAGCAACATGTGTTTGATTGGGAAAACACTACTATTATAGGACAAATCAAACAGAGAACAGCCAGAGAATTCCTAGAGGCATGGCACTCATCCACAGATTCAATCAATAAGCACATCGACCTGGACCCAATATACCGGCCACTGCAGCAGACAGGTGGAACTTACAACCGGAAGCGGCAGACACAAATCAGTATAAATGCCGGACGAAACATTACAGAAGCGCTTCACAGAAGGCTCCCAAGCACTGAGGATGTCACCTAGACAGGGACGAAACGTCTGCAACACAAATTCCGAGCTCGGCGAACAGAACTACAACAACGAGTACCCGAGCTACAAATCTTCTCCCAAACTTTGAAAATTAGAGTCTAGGCTACTGACTTCAAACATTTTCGAGAGGCTCTAGTGTGGTCCATCACACTAGACTCCTTCTCGTCCTGAGTAATACGCTGGAGGCACTGAATGGGCTGTCCCTATTCTTCTCCAATAGTGTCAATGGGCTGAATGGTTTCTGCATATTCCTGTGAAACCAGCGTTAGGTGCTGAATGAACTCTTGTTTTCTTGTGGCAATAGGCAGTGCTGTTAGATGAATGCTACAGACACGTTAACAGCACTCGTCTCAGTGGAGTGTGGGTCTTGCTGCACATGGACACAGATCAGTTCAGGAGCTGAAGGGGGATAAAATGTTCTGAACATTGTAGAATCTTCAGTGACCATCCCCACTTCTGATCTTATGTTGGGGAGGGTGGGGGTGGGGGTGGGGGTGGGGGCAGTGAGACATTGATGAAGCAGCTGAAGATGTTTGTGAAGAGGAAGCGACTCTGAGGATCTCCCACAGAGCTGACCCAGGACTGAGATGAAAAACGTCTTCCTTTGTGCCATGTTTGACTCCAAACACTGAACAGTTTACTCTGATTCCCAGTAAGTCCAGTTTTGGTAAGCTCCTTGATGTCAACAAAAGTCAACCATTGCCTTGATATCAGGGCCAATCATTTTTACCTGAACCCTTGTGTCAACCTCTTTTGTTCACATCAATTCGCCATGATAGAGGAGTAACAAGTGTTTTCTTCAACAGGTGGTGTTGAATGTCAGGATTTCTTTTCTCAAGAGTGTTGGGGAGCTAGATGATTGAAAGTATTTGAAGAGGAGGTAGATGGATATTGACCTATCAGAGAGGTGAGGTCTCTGAGGAATTGAGCATTACAGAGGATTTCAGACCGAAAGCAGATCAGTCACGATCTTAGTGAAGGGCAAGGCAGGCTTGGGGAGTGAACGACCTGCCACTGTTTCTGATGTACTCCCATTCTGTTACTGGAAAGTTAGTGGGTGTAATTTTCATGAATGTCTGTTATTGAATGTTGCAGTCAGGGACACCAGAGGATTTTGTGAGCCATCTCTGGGTGAGGTATGGGGGCTGAATTCACAGTGAATCTTGGTCTATAACATGATCAAGAAATAGAGCACAAGTTGCAGAGAGGGGGATCTCTGTAAAGAGAGATGAGGGGCCTCTTTCATACCCAACCTGGGTTTTCCAATTACATTTCCCAAATCACCTCAAAGTGTGGGACAGTCTTGAGGGCCGAATGATCTCCTCTGTTGCTGTGAAACAGGTTATAGCAGTAAGTAGCCTCCAACTGCTCCTGTCTAGCAGGTTTGAGGGGCTGAATGGAACACAGAAACATGGGACTGAGGAGCAGGAGTGTGTCATTAGATACTTTGAGCCTTCTTCACCAGGCACTAAGATTGTGGCTGATCAGGTTATGGACTCGGCTCCACTTTCCTCTCTGTATCCCATTATCCGTGACTCACTTCTCTGTCAAATATTTAACTAACGCAGCTTTCAATCAATGTGAACATAAAGGCACGATAAGCTTTCAGTGAAGAGAATGCCGACTTGAAAGGTCCTTTCAGAATTTTTCATCATCCCTCTTATAAAAGATGTGCAGGTTAGGTGAATTGGCCATGCTACATTTCCCGTAGTGTGAGGTAAGGGGTAAATGTAGGGGTATGGGTGGGTTGCGCTTCGGCGGGTCGGTGTGGACTTGTTGGGCCGAAGGGCCTGTTTCCACATTGTAATGTAATCTAATCGAATCTAAAATCAGAGAGTCATGCAGAACGGAAACAGACCCGTTAGTCCAATCTGTTCACTCCGATCAGATATCAAATCTGATCCAGTTCCATTTGCCAGCATTTGGCCAATATCCCTCCTCTTTCAGATACTTTTTAAATGTGCGATTGCAACCGCCTTCACCACTTCCTCTGACAGCACTTTCCATACACTCAGCACTCTCTGTGTGAAACATGTACCTTCAGG